>NC_141108.1:21745301-21890301 GCF_041138505.1 Cibotium barometz | reverse complement strand
GATTAGTATGTGCCGAATTGCCTGACAAGCAAATGTTTCCTGCTCTGCATGATGTCGTGTTGCATTGCAATAACCATGGGCCCTGTGGGCCATTCAATCCAAGTGCAATTTGTATGGATAAAGGGAAATGCACAAGGAACTATCCACGAGCTTTTGCACAAGAGACTACTGTGGATGAGAGTGGTTACCCCGTGTATATGCGTCGAAATGATGGAAGAACTGTGGCATTGAAAAAGTGTAATGTTGATAATAGATGGGTTGTGCCATATAACCCTTATCTTTCAATCACATATAATGCTCGTGTAAATGTGGAAATATGCTCAACAATATCAGCAGTGAAATATCTTTACAAGTACATATACAAGGGGCATGACAGAGCAACAATAAGATTTAGCACTGTACAAGGTGGGGATGTTAATGCTGCTTGCGTAGTCGATGAGATTCAGAGGTATTTGGATGCACGTTACGTCTCTGCATCAGAGGCATGTTGGAGACTCTTTGAGTATGATTTACACAATGAGAAGCCTGATGTGCAACGGTTGTAGGTACACTTAGATGGGGGTCATAATGTTATCTTCAGAGATGATATAATATTGCAGATGTTTTTCAGAGGAAAAATGTAGGCAAGACTACTATGACTGAATGGTTCACCTGTAATCAACAACATCCTGAAGCAAACAATACATTGTATAGTGATTTCCCTCAACAATGGGTTTGGAACTCCAGGTTGAAGAAATGGACCAAAAGAAAGATTGGAAACACTATAGGGCGCATGTACTTTGTAGCTCCTTTGGCAGGTGAGGCATACTATGTTCGCCTACTTCTTACAATATGTAAAGGATCTAAGTCATTTGAAGATTTGCGTTCGCTCAATGGTCACATCTATCCTTCTTTCAAGGCAGCTTGCATTGCCAGAGGGATACTGGAAGATGATTCTGAATGGGTTGCATGTATGGAGGAAGCATCATCTATGCAAAATGCCTTGCAGTTGAGATGTCTTTTTGGTACTATATTGCTATTTTGTGAGCCTTCCTGTCCAGGAATATTGTGAAAGAGATTTCGAGAAGAAATGATAGAAGATTTTCTATACCAGTTATCGAGAAGCAGGGGTCAGTTTATTGGTATTGAAAAATTAGCTGAAACTCATGCACTACTACATTTGGAAGAAATTCTTCGTGCTCAGAGACGGACATTGGCAGATTTTGAAGGGATGCCTGAACTAAACAGAACTGGTTTGGAAGTCTTGGGTGAAAATACATTGCTTTTGGAAGAGAGATCTTTTGATACTGTGGAACAATATAACCTGTCAAGTGCTATGGAGTCAACTTTAACAGATAGCCAGCGTGTTGCTTTCGATGCTGTAATGCATGCAATTGCGACAGATGCAGGTGACATTTTTTTCCTGGATGGTCCGGGGGGATCGGGCAAGACCTATTTGTATAATTGCTTGCTTGCGCGAGTACGTGGACAAGGGTATGTTGCTTTGGCCACTGCATCGTCAGGTATTGCTTCTCTACTCTTGGCGAATGGACGTACTGCACGTTCTAGATTCAAGATACCTCTGGAGCTAAACAATTCTTCAACTTGCAAAATCCCTGTACATGGACAACTTGCTGAGGTTTTGAGAGTTTGTAAGCTCATTATTTGGGATGAGGCTCCAATGATTCATCGTTATGCTTTTGAAGCATTGGATAGGAGCTTACGAGATGTATTATTCTCAGATAAGCCATTTGGTGGAAAGGTTGTATTAATGGGAGGAGATTTTAGACAAATCTTGCCTGTTATTATGAAGGGAAGACGTGAGGATATTGTTAATGCAGCATTGTGTCGTTCCTTTCTATGGAACTCTATCAAAGTTCTAAAGTTAGCTGGAAATATGCGTATTCAATCAAGCAATACTAATGGATGCAATGAGTTTAAATAGTGGGTCATGAATATTGGGAATGGAGTGGATTGTAGCAATGATAATACGATGGTGACACTACCAAGTAATATGGTCTTGCAAAGATCGAGTCTTAAAGACTTGGTACATTGGGTATACTCTGAATTGGCTATCACTACGACATATGCTTCATACTTTAGTGAGCGTGCTATTCTTGCTCCGATAAATAGTCAAGTGGATATTGTGAATAAGACAGCTTTGGATGCAATGCCTGGTGAGCCTAAGGAATATTTTAGTGCAGATTCAATTCTTGAAAATGATGAAAATTCATTCTTGTATTCCACAGAATTTTTGAACACAATCGACCTTCGGGGCGGATATCCACCTCACTGCTTGGTTTTAAAGTTAGAAGCTCCTGTTATTTTGCTTCGTAACTTAGATCCAAGACGTGGACTCTGTAATGGTACGCGGATGATATGTAAGGCCTTTCACTCTAAAGTCTTGGAGACTGAAATCATCACTGGTACTAAAGTTGGTGAAAGAGTATTTCTTCCACGGATTACCTTTATATGCAGCGAGGCCCAACTACCATTCACCATGAGGAGGAGACAGTTTCCCGTGCGGCTGGCATTTGGCATGTCAATAAACAAATCACAAGGCCAAACCCTAAATGTCTTGGGGTTGTATTTGGTGACTCCAGTGTTTACTCATGGACAACTGTATGTTGCATTGTCACGAGCACGGTCTCCTCATGCTGTCAAGGTGTTACTTGAGGATAACGCTAATGTGGAGTGTTCATTTGATGATCTTCAAAGTTATACACCTACAACAAACAATATTGTTTATAAGGAGATCTTAATGACTTCAGAGTGACAAGTCAGGTTTCTTATTTAAGTTCTGCAATTTGATTAATTTTGTTGTGATTTCTTTTTTTATACATATTTGTCCATGGTAAAAGTACCTATTTTTGTTGTTTATGTTTTGATAGACATGTCTAAGATTACCTTTACATTGGACATGTCTTTGTCGAGGATAGTACGTGAGTTTTTCTCTATATTTGCTTAACTTTTCTTGATTACAAAGTATGGAACATGACATTCTATACTAATGTCTATCTGTATACAGAGCCACCGCTATGGTCAGCTCCTATTACTGCAGGTCACGTAGCAGGGATTATGATTGATGCTTATAGGGATGGGTAAGTATAAGTGTAATTGTTAGGCATTGTATGAATATTTTTTGAACCTATATATAAATAATTGTATAACCTATTTGTTATGCTTTGATTTTAGGATATTACATGACATTGATACGTTTATGGTAAGAGTTGTCGACGAAGGCATCGAGATGTACCAGATTGGTGTTCCTGATGAGGAGTGGGGTGTGTATTTGTTTTGGAGAGAGATGGACAGATGCTTTGCATCATTTGAGGGGTATTCAGTACCCGATGAGTGGTTGTTTCTTACATCCATCATGGCCATTGGTATTCGTTATGCGTTTTATACTAGAGCTCCTCATGTACCATCAACTCGATGTTCTATTGTGCGAGGTAATTTTGATTATGTTTTTCTATTATAAGATTTTTTTGAGATTTTATTTATCGATGTGTCGTTATGTGCAGATTTGATTTATCATTGTTTCGTTTGTGCAGGTCCTTTGCATTCATCGATAGTAGAGCATGTGCGGGATGGATCACCGCTTTACAATAGAGAGCGTATTGTGATGAGGAGACAATTGAATGATCCTTCTCACAAGAGAAGAATTCAATTTGTTGACTCTGACATTACTGACTAAGAATACGTATTTTGTGGTGCATTTTGAGAATATGTAATATTGGTCCTTTTTTGCATCTTTGTATGCTACATTACTATGATATTTTTGTTTTCGCCATAAATCTACGAGACATGGATGTTATTTTGAGACATGTATATATAAAGTCACTTGAAATAATGTATTGTGTTTACTTAAAACATGACCTAAATTGGAGAAACTGAGTTTATTTTTTCTAGAACTCTACCTGTCGGCCGCAGCAACGCGCGGGTCCAATACTAGTAATATCAATTAATTAGTAAAGGACCTCCGATCCTCTTGAGGAGAAGGTGAGGTGGCAACGAGATGACGTGTCCAAACCTTGGTGAATGTGTGGAAAAAAATATTATTCCTCTTTTTCAATGCGTATGCTATGCTCAACTGGTTCTTCTTTATCTACTGAGCCGAGAAGAGCCGAAGCTTTCTGGCTATGGCGAATTACAGTTCAAAGCTCTGGCTACGGCGAGAACTAACAGTTTGAATCCTTATCAATAATTATTTGTTCTTTTTTGCTGGATCGGATCACCCCGGGCTCGATCTTCTACCCCGCAGTAACACCGAGCTCATTTGCCCTATTTTCAACGATCGCATGATCAGGTTTCTTTCTTACTTTTTCTTGCACATTGTACACTTTCTGTGCTATCGGCATCCGTGTTGCACCATTGTCAGCACTGGGCTATGATGGAAACGAGGGTTTTTCTTTGTCTAGACTTCAGAGCTTAAACTTCCTGCAACTTAGGGTTCTTCCTCGGAGTTGAGAGTTATTTTTGGAATTAGGGTTTCATTCTGTCCTCGAAGCAAGCAATAGCAATGCCCTAGTGGCACGATCTTCTAGTTAAAGCGCACTTAAACCAGATTCTTATTGATCTCTGCAATAATTGGTATACAAGTTCGCCTGGCAGATCCTTGAAATCACTTTTGATATGACGTACTTAAGCCCGCCCATTCAAATTGCATGACATCGCACATTGGTCAGAATCTCATTGCCGTGGCATTTGAATCCTTTGCTGGTCATCACTTAAAGCAGAGAAAGGCTTGGATTGTGCACCAACATTGCCAGTTTTCAAAGAACTTGAAACCAGCTGATTATAAAATCTTCAGCTGAATGGATCAGCTTGAAGATCATGATTCGGTTAGAGTTCTGCGGCTCCATAGCTGGAGAAAGGGTTCTCTGCCAATATCGTACTTCAAGCAGGCTTCAGTTTCCCCTTCCCGAGATATTCTCTTGCTTCAGTCCAACCAGTGCGAGGCTATGCTTGTTTCTTTGCGATCAACTAGGGTTTCTGAGAATGCTGTTTCTGCCATACCTTCTGCTCCTCCGCCTCCTCCACATCCAGGCACTGCTAATTCCACTAGTTTAAGTGCTTTTTCTTCAGAGGAATGCGTTCGTTCTTCACCCACTTCCTCAGACCCAAGCCCCGATTTGTCAGTGCCGTCTACTGTGGGGAGCAATGGAACACCAGATAGGCCTGACCTGCAAACTTTTTCAAGCCACCCATCAACCTCTGGATTTGGACAGCCTGTGGAAACTCCATTCGACACCTGTTCCTCCTCATCCATACCCTTTTTGGATTCAAAAAGCTCATTGTTGAGAATTGAAGAAACTTCACAAAGATGCTTATCGCTGGACCCAATAAATTTTCCATTCATTGCTGACTCTCTTTCATTTTGCTGGGGCTCCAGTGGGGAAGGGTATAGTGCAGACAGGCAAGTAGGCATGTTTAAGGAAATGCTTTTTGTGGTGGGGAAAAATGGGCTCTTTATACATGGATTCCCCAAGACAACAAGCAAAGTGGAGAATCATTTTCCTATGGCAGGTCAACCCTCTAGAAATCAAGCAAGTGGAGGAAAAACAAAGACGTCTACAGGAAGATGGATGAATTGGGGAGCAGCAAATTTGGATTTAACTAGTGATAGAGGTGAAGAAAATCCGCTGTTCAATGATGGAAATCCCTCACAGGGAGAGGAGAAAGGTTTTGTTACATTTTTGCTGGATGCACAAATTCAGAAAAACACAGATGTCATCCATCTAAATTTTGTAGAAGGCAAGATCCAGCCATCTGTCGGCAAAATACTCTCGTATAGCATTCCATACGATTCCACTGCATTCTCCTGCCTAGTAGAATATTGCGAAGAATGTCAATGCAGAGCTGGTGAAAGTGGTACCAGTACGTTGCAGGCTGTTCCACAGGGAGAAGGGGTCAGCCAAATGTTGATAGGAAATGTATTTTCAGGGCCATCTTTTGATGTGGTTGGAATGCTGCTTTTCAAGAGAGATCATGGTGGTGTTACTTTGATGGAAGATAGCACAATTGACAATGGGAAGAGTAGGTTCTTTATTTTGATTTGTAAAGTCTTGCACTTAGGTTTGGAATGGTTTTCTGTTATTGAACCTCAAAAGGCATTGATGGAAACTGCAGCATCTCAGTGGCCAACCTTTGCTCTTGCTGGCAGTCATTTATTTGGGCTACATGAAAATGGATATATCTACATTTGGTCCTTAAAAGATGCAACGACTGTGGCTCATATTGATGTGTTGCAGCATTGTGGTTTGCATCATTTAAGTAGTTCAAGAATGGTCTCTCAGAGGGGCTTATCAAAGCAGGAGCTCGACAAGGGCGGGGATGTGCCCAATGCAAAGGATGCAGATGTACATGAATCACAACAGAAGAACACTTCATCAGAACGACCTTCAATTAAAAGGTTCATGCACATGGTTTTGGCTGCAGATTCCTCATTAATTGCTGTCACAGATTCTTTCGCACTGGTTTATCTTGTGTCAACAGATGGTTATTTGTTGGGTTGTCTACATCAGAAGAGATCAGAAATTGGAACTTTGCCTTCTAGATACCTCTCTAATTGGGCGGTTGGTTCGAGAGATTTAGGCTCTTACTTACCTGGATTGCTGCTGGCAGATAAGCTGCCATCAAAGACTTCTTGCAGAGAACGGTTTGGGAGGGCTAATAAGACAAATTTCAAGGTTTCTGATGGGATTTCATCAAGTTGCTCAAGTGGTTTTTCCAGTAAATCAAACTTGGCAAGATTTGGACTTAGGGAAGCTCATTTCAAGAGTAGCTACAGTCACTCACTGAGAAGAGTTTTTCTGCCTATGGATCATTTAAGCACTGATGTTACTCTGTGTGTGAATGCATTTGGGATAGTGCAGATGGTGAATGTGAAAGAGGAAGCCCAGGAATGTAGAGTGGTCTTAAAAATGTTACGCCTGTCAGGAGAAGTTTTTGATGACAGGAGTTTGAAGGCGACGTGTAAACCTGGATGTTTACAAACACAGCTGGATCACAAGCAAGAAGGAAAGGTTTTGTCTTTCTGTTCACAAGGCTACTTGCATTTTGTCTCAGAAAATGGGCTCTATGTAGTCCTCCCTCCTTTGTCACTTTGTGCAGCTAAGTGGACAGGTGGTTCTCAAAGTCGGTGGTGGTTTACTGGTGTTAAGTCTGAATGTTGGTTAGGCGATTTTGAGACTGGTTCAGGTGTCAACAAAGCAGGGGCAATGCTAGAGCACTGGCAAGTCGAAGTATTGGACAAAGCTCTGATTTATGATGGTTTGTTTGAAGCGGAGCATCTAGCAGCAGAGAATGGTGAGTCTGCCAAGCTAGTTTTTGTGGTTGTGTTGATTTATGCCTATGCAATATGTTAAAGAAATGAAAAAGGGTGCTTTGTGTGTATGGAGTTTTGCACAATAGCTCATTGATTGATGAAAGGGACATTGGGATGGACTTTTTCTTTAACTATAACGAATTGATATCATTTTAAAAGTCTTAAAGTAGTGTTTTATCTAGTTGTTGCCATTTCTTTCCATATGTCAAAAACAGTGTCTTATTTTCCAAGATGAGCTTTGTATTTGAGAACAGTTTTTTCATGCAACTATGTGTAGTTGATCCCAGTAACAGCACTTCATTTCACATTGTATTACATCTGGTCTCATGAATCTTCTTGGCCCTTCGCAAGTGTCAATGCATCTTTCTCTTTGAGCTAGTGTGCTTAAATAAAGACCAGGAGTGTGTGTGTCTGTGTGTTAGGCTAGCCTTGTTATAGGACTTCCTGTTCGTGAATTGGAATCTTGTTGGGAATAAGAAAATTGCACACTCCTAGCTTGGTGCCTTGGGCAATTGCTGTCAAACGTTTTGTTGACCTTCCCACAATTTACTTGAGCCAGCAACCACAAGAAATAGAAACCTTTCGGGGATGGAATCTGCACTGAAGGCACTGCCAGAAATCCTCAAGGAAGGTAAGCCTGGATCCCCTGGGCCTGCCAATAAGGGGAGGCAGAGGGCGTGCCGCCGATCTGCTGCAAAAGAATCTGCCGTCCCAGACAGGCCGAGTACTCAAAAAAGGTGATGGGAGGGTCATCTGGAGAAGTGGTGGGAGTCATGCCAGTTCCACATGTCGGAAGATTTGGTAAATCACTGAAGTTAGCATTCTTGCCATGCCTTGTCAGCACCAGAATTTGCAAAGCAACTCTCCCACCAATTTCCTGATCAAGCACCATCTGAAGAAAACTCTAGCTACTTGTGTATCTCTGCGTATGGATCACCAACCCTGGCTTTGCAAAAACCCACATATGCCTGCCAATGAATGAAGCAAAAGGAAACAAAAGACTCCTTAGAATTGCTGCATCAAACCTGTATCTGTCAGTACCTCCGGTCACCATTATGCTGAGACTGACATCTTCGTGCCTGCTAGGTGCCAATGCTTGGTCCTCCCTATGACACCTCCCAGCAGAACATATTCCAGAAAGTACACCCTGCTATACACGGAAGAAAATGCTCCAGCCTGTCAGATCAGCTACACAAAGTTTATCTTCAGTGGAAGCTCCGCTTCTAGCACATCCATTGACATGTCCTTGCGTGGTGCCATCTCTGCTAAAGAAACTGCCTTGGCTGCTGAAGGAAGTAGACTCCCTATCCAACTCTTTGGATGTCTTTAAAGAACCCTCCTGAAGCTGGTTGCTGTTGTAAGTGGGGCGACACTCCTCCTAGAATTGTACTAACCCAGTGTAGCCCGGACAATCCCTGGGTTGGCACAATCCTTGCCTGGCTGCTTCTGGTGACCGTGTGTGACTGACCTGCCCTAGGCAGGCGATCAGATATGAGTTTCTGGCTGCCAAGGCAGACGCCAGCTTATCCATACAAATCTGCAGATGAGCTTCCATGCTGCCCAACATATCCTCTATCGCATCTATATCCATGAACTAGTGATCGATTAAAGAAACCCACAAGTGCTTTCATCATAAACTGACCTTGTGCACTTGTGATTCTAAGTGCAGTATCCCTAATAGGCAGTCAACTTACACAAGTTGCCAAAAAGAAAATTTGCAGCTTTTGTAAGCCCAGCGGGGCGTGCCGTGCCGTGACAAACTGACCATGTGTCCAGGAGATAAAGATACATAGAGAGACAGAGGGGAGAGAGAGAAGGGAATAGGGATCTTGCACCACATTGAGCGGGGAACACCCTTTCAGGAATTTATTCAAGAACAATCCACGGGCACGTTGGCCAGGATCAATACAACAATGAATACAAAACCAAACAAATATGCCAATGTAGTATATCAAGTTGATGTCGATGTCGAGACACGAGATCTCTGATGTGGAGCACACCATGGGGATGACCCACAAGAATCTCTCATTGGGCTAGTACGAGATCCAAAATCCAAGTCCAAGTCCAAGTCCAAATCGAAGTCCAGTTACAAGTCCAAATCCAAATCCAAATCCACATCCAAGTCCAAGTCCAAGTTACATCAACCTTCTTTCCATGATAGATCTCTCCGAATTAGCCTATATTTTTGAAAAGCAACTCAAGACCACAAAAGCAGTCCTACTTTTTGCGATAGAACTCTCTGAAATAGCTTGAATGGTTGAAAAGCAATCTTGAGCCATAAAAGCAATCTGCTTTGCGATAGAACTCTCCGAAGTAACATGCGGATATGGAAAACACCCTTGGTCCACAAAAGCAACCTACTTTGCGTGATGATAACGATGAAGATGGTCTTCACACACTCCACGATCTCCTTCATGATGCTACAAGAGAGGTTCAAGCCTTTTTATACTTGAAGAGGACTCTTCTTTTTGCCAAAAGCTTAACCAAGCTTTTGCTTTTACCTTTTTCCCTTTGCTTTCCACTTTATAATAAAATATTGCGCACTTTTGTGACTTGTCATAGTTCTTTAACTTTGCTTTTCTAACTTCAGGGCCTTGCTTTTCGGCCCTGGAGCTGCTTTTTGAAAAAGTGGCTTTTAGCTTTTTGGTCCGGCTCAGTCTCCTCTTGCCACTGGTGCCCCTGGCTCGCGGTCATCCCAGCTTGACTTTTTGCTTTTTCCTACTTTTTGACCAAGACTGGTGCTTTTTCTTGAGAAAACCTTATGGTTCCATGTCTTCTCCAACCTGTCCAATGTTTGGGTATGTGTTCCATCATGTGAAAAAGCACTAGGAGGGCCAAATAGTTACAGGTTTCCTAGGCTTTGATACCAAGTGTGGTATAATTGTGCTGAGTGTGCAAGAGTTTTTTAGAGAGGAGAGAAAGAGTAGTGGAATAGAAAGCATACACAACATGTAGACCTAAATGTTGGAAATAGGGTTGCAGGAATGCGCATGCATGCACACGCGCGCGCACACACACACACACAGAGTGTAGAAGCTCAAGAGAGTACACAATGAGATGACAAAGACTGGTGAAGGGACCAAATGGTGCCAATAGGGGCAAGTGTATCACAGTGGAAGTGTGCACCATCTCTAATTTATAACCCATGGCATCATCATTGGTAGTCCTAGTTCTAATGTGTGTCCTATCAATTTTAATAGATAAGTTCTTGTTAGGTCTTCAAACCCCAAAAGGTCATAGCATGGTTGGCATAGGCCGCCCTAAATATAAGCCTAGTCTTAAAATAGGATGGGATGCATAAGGAATAAGAGACTTTTGGACACTTATTGGCAAGGGTTAATGCGAAAAATTATCTTTAACTATATTTATTAATAATTGTGTTTTGTTGCTTTAATATTAGCCCAAGCTTATATAAAAGAGTTATTGGCCCATAAGTTCATATCCCCACTAGGGAGACACCCAAGGGAGGCCTTGGCCATGGCTCTAGCCATCTTTCTAGACGGGAGGGCGCCAAGGTCAATTCCTTTTTGACATAAATGTCGGAAACAGATTAATTTGGAATCCACAATGGATCATCTTGAGTCTCACTTAAGACAACCCTTTTAAACTCTAGCACTTGTACAATTTAGCTTATTCTGCTAAACTCTCTGTGCCTATCAACAATTACTAGATGATCCAGTGCTTCTAGATTCTGAAAACCTTTAAACTTGTGTCATCCAACTTGACACAATAGGGTTTCCTTGTTCTTAGTTAACTTGCTATTGAAGAATCAACATTCTAATCAAATCGCGGAGGAGAATGAATATTCTTCCAAGTTGTATGCAAATCGTGGCCTGGAAGTTTTGATTGCATGAGTCATCATGCATTCACAAAGTATTCCAATGTGTCCTTCTAGATTTCGCTCTTGCTTTTGTGCGCAAGTCCAATTTTTCAAGATACCGGCCAGGTACATGACACACTACCCTGAGTTATCCTTCACATTGAAAACTCCCTTAAGTATAACTACAAGATCATAGACCATAGTGGTGAGATCTGCAATATCAACTGGCTCAAAAATAATGATCTGCGCAAAGCTTTGAGGACAGCATGCACACGCCTCAAGGCTTTACGACCTAAACCCAGTAGGAGCACCTCGATTCAGCGCATCCATAGACCTAAAAAAGCACACCGCAAAAACACAACAAAAGCACCATCTTTCTCGGGTGAGTCAAGAAGATCCTCGGGAGGATTTTCTCCTTTCAAAGTTCCTCATGCTTCAAGCCACAGGTCTTACTCTCATACCAATGCTAGGACCACATACCTGGAAACCCAATTAGAATAACCGGCATCCAAAATGAAGTCGGTGACTGCGAAGATTGTTTCTAGTGACTCTCCTCCAAGCCATAAGCTCCCTTAAAAAACCACCCCCGTCCCAAAGGTCAAATTGCCGTGAGTCAACCAATCCCCAACACTGCATCTGGGCGTCCCATACCCCACCAAACTGCTTACCTGGCTGTAGCTACTCTAGTCTTGAGGTCCTACACGCCTTGGAGACCTCCCTCTCAATGTGGATACCTCATAATCCTCATAAGTGAGTCCAAACTCACTTTTATAGTAGGAAGGCTCCTATTTAGGAGTTAATACTATTTTGGGCAAAAAAGCACATGTTAAGTTTTTTTAATGCCTAAAAGAGGAGTTAGTGGGGGCTAGATGGAAGCTTGCTTTTATTTAGTAAGGTTGGCTTTTTAAAAAAACACCCATTGTAGCCTCACATATGGATTCTAGGGCTAGTGCTTGGGCTTAGATTTCTGCAAAAAAGCACAGTTACTTACTACAGGTGCAAGGCTACCACCTCCTTCATGTGAAGCTTAGGCTATTGATCTTCAGGCACTCTTTTATTGGCTGAACATTGAGGTGGGGCCATGGTCACCGTGAAACGCGTTGAAACCTCTGAAACACATAAAACGCGTTGAAACCTCTGAAACACGTAAAACGTTTCAATGTTTCAATGAACCGCCCACTGAAACCTTCAAAGTGAAACATCTAAATTTTTGAAACTTTGAGATTTGAAGTTTAAATATTAATAGTAGAGATGTCTTTTATACTTGTGTTATCACTTGTGTTAATGTATTATGTGGGTAATTTTGAGGTTTTTATACTAACAAATAGTAGACCTAGCATTTATCTCTCTTGACTTTATATATATATATAGGCGTTTCAGTCGAGTGTTTCAGTTGGTGCCTGTCACAGATGTTAGAGTGAAATGTTTTGGGTTAAAACTTGCGTTTCGGGGTGAAACGCTTCGGACTTGAAACATTTCGTGGTGACGCTGGGTGGGGCAAATTTAGCTGTGGACACGCATGGTGAACAATGGGATTGACCTTATAAGCAACAAGTTATTGACAGCTTGTGAGTAGTGTACTTTTCAAATCGCCAGTTGACAAGCTTGGTCTATTATGGAACGTGGCTAGTAACCAGTCTACTTTTCATGTCGCCATTTGATAAGCTTAGAGTCAGTGAGGGATGGCTTGGACTCTATCCTCCGCCGGTTGTTTTGCAAGAGGCTGATCGGGGAAGTGTGGTTCAGAACCTCACGGGCTGGAAACAAGTGAGCCCAAAGGTGAGGAACGACAATCCGAATGAGTAGGGGAAGACGAACGTTGTGTTCTCACTTGTGCAGGGAGGTTCTTGCTGGGTGGGATTGAGATAAGAATCCACACATTACTACGTGGGTCCAAGAGTGGCTTGATAAAGCCGATTTCATAGAAGTGGGTATTTGATAGAGTGTTTACTCATTCCATAGGTCATTTTCTAGGTTACCTGGAGAACTCTTTAACACTGGATTTTTGGTACTTATGTACATTGTAAAAAACCCCTATTTTTGGTACTTATGGGCATTGTAAAAAGCCCCTATTTAAGGTATTGCTTGAGGTCTTTTTATTGCCATTTGTACGGATTGATGCAATTTTATTTTGCAAAATTGTTTGTTTGTTTTTTTGTTGTTGCATGCTCAGTGTCTTCTATGCCGTGAGTTGAATTGAATATTCATGACAGTGGGTAGAGTATTGTAGGTGAAAATCTCGCATGGGTAGTGGGGATCACAAGATGGGAAAAGGAGGCCAAGTAATCCCACATGCAAAAGCAGTGTGGAAGAGAGATGTAAGTCCGAAGGGACCCCTCCTATCTTCAACTACCCCAAGCTTGTCTTTTATGGAAGACTGGAGGGTTGGTTAGGTGGGCTGGGGACTTGCCTTAGCATACCAGAGCCTCTGCAAGCCGATGTGGACGTCTGTGCCTTGAGTGGTGCTAGTGGCTCTAGAAAGCATGTGGTTGTCACATGCATCATCCCCTTTCATTGGATGTTTGTGTCATAGTAGGCCAAGATTAGGGTTTATCTGAGGGATTGTCCATGTTGTGACACCTAATCTATAAGGGAACGGAAGAGGCTCAGAGTCTCAAGTAGCCGATAGGCTGTGACCCATAGTTACCGCGGAACGGGAACGTTCCGGGAACGTCGGATGCTAGAACGGGAGCGGGAACGGGAACGGGAGCGGATCGGGAACGTCGCGGAACGCCACGTCATATGACATGTCAGCATATGACACAAAAAAATGTAACTTTTTGTATACGGATAGCCAAATATGCTTCATAATATTTGCTCCCCCAAGACATGAACATACATTTCTGCAAGCAAAACTTATATATATATATATATTTTCCGGAACGTTTCGGGACGTTCCGGGAACGTGCCTTCGCCCGTTCCGGCGTTCCAAGAAGGCGGAACGACGTTCCGTGGTAACTATGCTGTGACCATCAAAGCGAATAAATTCAATGCAAAACACCAGTTAAGGTGGCTAATACAATCCAAGTTTGCCTTCTTTTTAGAGATTTAAGAACCCTTGCCTGTCCCTTCTACACAGCTCTACAAGTCATTTGGACCAGCCAACCAAGGGAGAGAAGACCCAACTTTAGTTGGAGGAATCTGAAGAGCAGCCCTCAGAAGCAGCTGAATGGCAGCAAGTTGAGTAGATCAGTCCAGGGCTTCATATTGCATCAGATTTTGCAATTGTGAGCAGACAATTGATTTTTTTCATACAATGATGCTCTTTGTAAGTTTTTAAGCCTTATTCAGGTCAGCATTATACAGGAGATTCGGTGGAGAAAATCAAGTGACACGTCAACTGACTACTTATGGGTTTGTTTTCAGTACAAACATAAGTATCTGCGTGAGTACAGCTTTTATGTATATCATAAAATCCTTTGGTCATGTGCATTTGCAATGAGTGTCTCCATATTGATGATGGGTTTGGTGCAATGTTGTGCTGTCTCCAAGTTAGGCTCCCAGGCTCTGCCTAGCATTCTGTAGTTGTCTGGTCTATGGCTGAGTGGCAGACATATACAAACTACAATGCAGAGATTGGGTTCTCTCACTGAGAGACAAGACAACACACTGCTGCACCATGACCTATCATCAATTCTACAAACCCTCATTGCAGATGCACATGAGTGATGAGCTATATAGTCACATACTTGGGTTTCCTAGGGGAATTTTTCACATTTGGCATCCATCTTTGTGTTTAGGCACTGCATAGTTAGCCTTATCATCACACCCTTAGTGTAGTTTGTTCAAGGAGTTCTTTGCTTTTGCTTCTTTGTCAAATTTCTCTGGATTTGTAAGCCTGGATATATTCCAATCTTATGAAGTTATATGATTGTTACTTGCCATTGTGCATGTTACCTCCTTCTTTATATTGTACCGCTTTTATCGGAATTTTCAGTTTCTTCTCTTTTTTTCTTCTTCCCATGCCTGAAGTACTGTTTGGGCTAGGAGGAATCATGTTCTCAGGCCCTTGGCTTTGTTTATGCACTGGTCGACACATGGACCAAAGCTCCACAAAGTGAGAGTGGTTTTGTTTTTTTTTTGATCCATTGAGGTTTTTGTCTCCAAATTTGGACAATTACAGCGATTGCAATTGTACCATTCAAAAAATAAGCTCTAGGAGCTTGAGGATAGCAGAGAAAGAGTCTATCCATGGTAATAGACTAATGTGATAAGGTGCTCACATTGCTGTCTGCTTTGTGCTGCTTGGCACGTTGGCAAGGTGGGAACTTGCCCTGGAGTTTCTGGTTTTGGCAGCCTGCCTTCTTCCCACTCTGCTGTAGCCCTATCCATTCTGCTGTCGTTTCTCTTACGTCTTTTTTCTGTGTTTTAAGTGCTACACTTCTGTTCATGTTCCCTGACTTTGAAAGCAAGGATCACCTCTTCATTGCCTCGTTTTGGTACCGCTATCTCACTTCACGACCATAGATGTTTGGGGATCTTTCTCCTTGACATGAGGCAACACACAAGAATAAGATTGATTATGCATATTGCTGCCTTCTTTCAGGTCATGTGGGATAGTAATAAGAGACCTACAGCTCTGATTTGTCAGACCGGCCATATGATGTCCACTCACATACCTGTGATTTGAATTTTGAGGTGTGAGGTGTGTGAGCTCACTGTAGAGACTTCATCTATCCATTGGCTGCACTTTTTAATACAAACTTATGAGTTTTCTGCACTAAGCTGATACCAGATTTGTCTTTTTAGGTATTCAAAGTTTCAGCTATAGCATGATACAAGATTTTACTTGAAGAGTTTTCATTTTGTTTTTACCTTCAGTATTTGTATATGTCGCAAGGTTTCTTACTGTTTCCTTTGTTTTATTTTCTTTGCTATCATGTCTTTGTCGAAATTCTCTCAAGTTGTAAGCTGATACCAGATTTGTCTTTTTAGGTATTCAAAGTTTCAGTTATATCCTAGCATGATACAAGATTTTACTTGCAGAGTTTTCATTTTGTTTTTGCCTTCACTATTTGTATATGTTGCAAGGTTTCCTAGTGTTTCCTTTGTTTAATTTTCTTTGCTATCGTGTCTTTGTCAAATTCTCTCAAGTTATTAGCTTGGATCTATTCCATTCTTACAAAGCTACACCTAACAGGATGTCAGATTGCTGTTTATTGCAGGATTTATAAGTTGCACAGATTTTATCTCTTGACTGCTGGTGGGGACTTGTTTGTTGCCCACAGAGTTTTTATTTGCAATAAAAAGCAATTGTTGAACTAACAAAAGTAATTTTCTGATACTCAGGTTGGTGTCAGCACATGGTGAGGCTACGAAGGTTGCAGTTGGCTCTTGATTATGCTCAGCTTGATGAAATAGAACAGTAAGCATGACTGAATGACTTGCCTTTCTTCTGGTTCATAAATCTTTTCGTACCTGCTGATTTGTGAACTTGTTATGTGTTGATGAAATTGCAATTGATAGTGTGTAAGTTCTCTTTAATGCACGTGTGCCTATGTATTCTGGATAAGCTTGTTCAATATCGTTTACCTCTATAGTCTGATTCAGAACATGAACATACACCACCGTTGTCCCCAATGGTTCAAAGAGAAGGCTAGCAAACATGTGCGATGCAGAAACGAAAGAGGATTATGTGTGCAAGTGTGAGCATGGCAAGCACAAAATGCTCAGGGACAAAGTTATACACACTGATAATCAAAACTAAGTCACATAGAAGCATAGGTGGTTAGTGAATGACAAAGCTATGCACACTTGATAATTGAAAACTAAATCATGTAGAAGCATAGGTGATTAGCTGTTCACCAACATAGCTGGTTATGCTGAGTCCTCCTATGAGATCTGTGAAAAATGTCAACACATGTTTTGGAAAAACAAGATGAAATTATGCTGCAATAAGGATCTTGTAGAGTACCCTTTTAGGGTCTTTTTTGTAATTTATGGGCAAAGAAGCAAGACCACACTATTGGGAAAGGCACGTCTTATATACTGATGGTGTGTTGGCACTAAAGCTGAGTGAAGAAACTAGATTGCAGAAAGTGGCTTAAAAGATTGTTGCATCAAGTGCATGATACAAACAGTCTATTTTGTGCTAATTAAGTACTGCAGGTTGTTGCAGATTCTACAATGTTAAAAAATCTCAATTTGAATGTTTCAATTGTTTTTTATTTGAACAGGGCTCTAGATGGACTAGTTCACGTGAGAGCTGCTGAATCTGGAGTTCCAAGGGTGCTTTTCTCTGCCTTGGAGCTTATGCTGAGTCGATCCAGTGGGGACAATGAACTAGGGCAAGCGTCAAGGTGATTCATATTAACTTTTCATTTGTGTGGGTGCACGCATATGCGTGTGTTTCAAGAATTAAGTCCAACTCAAAAAGCTTGTATTATGCTTGTGGGATGAATTGGTTTAACAGGTGTTCATTGTCCCATCTTGCCCATTCCGTATCTGAGAATGGGAGGGCATATGCTGTTTCCAACCATCATGCGCATTGAACTGCCTGATGTTCCCGCCGAAGCAAGTATAATGACTTAAATGCTTTGCCTGGCACATTTAACAACTTAACATTCCAGCCAGTCTGTACATCCAGCTCATGAAGTCCTATTTTCTCATTAGTACGATGCTTTGCTTCACAGATTTGACACCCAGATTCCAGCCACTTCATTAAGCCAGCGAGTCACATCCGTCATGAACAAAAACTGGCAGTCGCCAAGCAATGGCGATCCACAGATGTGGATTGAAAATTACTCCACCCAAGGATAAATATTTACTGTAGAAATTACAGGCATACGTATCAAATCCCAGATCTTTTTTTTTTTCTTTTTTCAGAAAGCTTTCTAAGTATGAAAAATTTTTACAAAATGGAAATTTCACACCAAGCAAGGTGGAGATCTCAACCAATCAGGAGCCCTGTGCTGCCAATAGGGTCCCAAATGAGAGGATGTGAAAAAGATACCAATGTCCCACTCTCTCATAAACTGGCCACGCTTCCTCTCCGCAGCCCTTGAAGATCCCTGGATTCTGGCCCAGGTAGCCATAATGGTGTGAATAATATCACTCCAAATCTTGCAAAGACACTGAGAAACAAGAACGGGAGTACCCTCAATGGCCTCGGTGCATCTAGTCTTCCAGATATTCCAGGCTGAGATGCTAGCAATCTCCCAAGAGCTGTCTAACCTCTGTGTCGGAGGGACAAAGTGTGAAAGTGGCAAATCCTGAAGACAACACTGCCGAGCAACTCCTTGCCTTACCATAATGGCCAAGCTCCTGTCAGTCCCCTCGAATCTCAGCTGAGGCCGAGACTGTGTCAACCAAATGATAGAACCAAAAGAAATGATAGCATCCCTCTTAATCCTACCAAAGAGGTGTGCAATTGCAGACCAAACTCTCTGTGCTTCCCTGCATTTCCATAAACAATGGTAAACTGACTCCGAAACTCCTGCACATCTAGGGCATGTTGGGCAAGCACGAGTAACAGACCTCAACTGATTGGTGGCTAGACCACCATGAAGAGAAACCAAGATAAAGGAGGAAATCTGTGGCATTCCTATAAGAATGCCACAATCTCCGCCAAAATACCCTCTGAATGTCAGTCGAAACGCCGTAAGATTCCCAATGGGGTCTAAGAGTAGGGACACTCTGAATGTGTCCCAAGATAAGATGTCTTGCATTCCGCACCGTATAACTGAAAAAAGGCATGCTTTTCAAAGGGTTACAAGCATCCTTCCACTCCCACTCACCGGGGTCCCAATGCAAATGTCTGATAGGGCAGCCACCATACAACCGAAGGCTAACACTCTCTGTGATCATGCCGGGGGGGGGGGGGGGGGGGGGGAGGGGGGTCAACAAAGACGTGCTTCCCTAACCTACCAACAACTCTGACTGGACGAATCTGGGGACCCTTAATAAGGTCCTGCACGTCACATCCCTCCAGCTGCCATCCATCCTGTACAGAAAAAAAGACCAGTACATCATCCTCCCTAGGCAAGGGGAGACCCATAACCTGAAGAGGAACACCTGTCCCAAAAAAAACCCCAAACGAAGAATGATGACGGCCTTCCAAGAAAGATCCAGTAATCCAGTGGTTGGGAATGGCTGCATCAATCTGTGCAATCCTCCGGCTAGAGCCTCTCAAATGCTGCGTGAAATCCAATCTCTGTACCTCGGTGAGGCTCTGAAGCCTCTTCCAAGCCAGCACTGTGGGGCATAGGGTCTCCCAGCCAGCCCAAAGAATATGCATAGCTGTCCCAAGAGGCTTACCATGCACATCTAAGATCAAATCATTCGATAGAATGGGTTGCCGGTTAACTTCCTCCGCTGAATGCGGGGGGATGTGTACCAAAAAACTCCTCAGGCTGTCCCAATGATGTTATGGAGGATAGTGCATATGTGACCGGAAGTCATACGAATGTTGTTTCAGAGGATGTTTGCTTTACAGATGGTGGTTTTTGTTTGGAGTTTCTCTTTCAAGACAAGCAGGTTTTGTTAGAGGATCAGTTTAGTGAAGTTAATGTTTATGTGGATAAGTCTATTGCTCAAGACAGTGAGGATCTTGGGATGGCTCAGCTGTTTGATGATAATGAGTTTCTATTTGCAAACATCGGTAACCAACAATCTATGAATGAGGCTTCTTGCACTCTTGATGATGCTAGAGATGTGTTTTGTTTACATAACAAAGATGATGCTTTTGATGTTTATGCTATTGATGGACTGGGACATTTTGATGTAGCATCACACCTTAATTTTCTTGCACCAGTTTGCATAGATGCATGTGAAGCATGTAAAGGCTTTGACAGCATATTGGTGGTGAAGATAGATGAGGAGGTAATATGCAAAAGAGCACAATGTGATGAATGGCTTGCTATGATGCCATTATGTGTATTTGAACCAAGGATATATTATAAGTCAATGGAGCAGGCTCATGTGGAATGCAAATGGGTATTTGATCGTGGTTTATGGATTGTTGGCAACCATGACAAATGTATTTGGGGATTGAATGCAGAACAATGGTGGATAATCAGGAAGGCTTTGCTTTTTTTACTTGTTTGATATTTATGGATACCAAAGCTTGGTTTGAAACGCTTTAAAGTGTTCCAAACATGGGGGTTGGCCAGATGACAGGTTCTTTTTGCTGATTAATGTATGAAGATGACATTCAGATATATGTGGATCTTAATGATGACTTGGCACATACCGGAGGATGTGCAGGTTTAGAGGGGGTGGATGTCGTGCCATGGCACGTCTATGGTGTGAAACCATGCATGTGAGGCCATTAAATACAAATTCAGATACATGGGATTAAGTGCCACAGTGTACATGATATTCCGAGGGCTAGCAGAAGTCCCTGTGCCTGTGTACATATGGAATGCGTGAAGTGTGGAGTGTTTTGCTCGGGGATGCCTTGGCAGATGTACAGGGTGAACGGTTTTGTTGTGAACATGTACAGGCTTGTCCGGAATATGGTTGGCTGGAGATGAATATCAGCTGCTCGGTTGTTGGAATTGTGTACGCGTCCAAGTATGAGTGGACATTGGAAGGTTGCATTACAAGGTATGGAGACATGGGAGCAGTTAAAAGATTATGGGCCAATGTTGCCTTTGCTTTGGTGAGAAAGAGGAAATATAATTGGTGGCTTTAAGTAAAATTTAAAAAAAATAATGACCAAACGTGGCCAACGAAGTAGTAGCCACGTAGAGGCTTGCCTTGCTGCTGGCAACAGTCCCTTGAAGGCTGGTGAAGCCGCCTTGTGGAGAGTGGGCCGTCGTGTAGAGGCGGGGGGGGGGAAAGCTTCTCCAGCAGCAGCAGCCACAAGGGCAGGGGAGAGCCTGAGAAGAGAGGGGTGTAGTGGGTGCAACCGGGGTATCTGCAGGCGTGAAGCAAAGGGAAAGAACCAGCCGCCTTGTGTGTGGCTGGGGGGTGAGGTGGCCGCCTCGGGTCGAACTGCGAGGGGGGGGTCGCCTTGTTTGTTTAAGGGAGGGCCTGGGTCAGAGTGAAGAGCCGGGGGTCGACGAGTAGAAGGAGTGGACCGCCTCGAAGGAGTAGAAGAGCCAGGTCGCTGAGTAGAGGGAAGGAAGACGCCTGGCGGGCGCTTGTGCAGAGACAGACGCAGAGAAAGGGGGGAGCTGCAAGACAGAGCCTAGGGTCGAGTTGCTGGGGCGGCTCTAGTGATCTGCCGGCGTCAACTTGTTGGTTGTTTTGTTTTGTGAGTGGGGCTCTGATTGGTTTGCAGAGAGGAGGCGTGGAAGAGTCGAAGGGCTGCAGCCAGGTTGAGGGGGGGTTCTAGCGTGCAGAGGCGGGAACGCTGCAGAGCTGCAGGCGCTAAGGGTGAGCGTCCAGGTGCGAGGAGCTGGAGTCTGCAGCGTAAATGGGGGATTACAGATGGGGAAGGGAAGCTGATCAATTTTCTCTCCCTTACATGATTTTTTCTTTGGTAGCTCAAGGCCTGTAGACCGTGGTTTTGTCGCACTCAAGGAAGAATATAACTGGAAATGATAGTTCACGGTGGTTACATGTAAAGAGGCTAATGAAAGCGATCAAGATCGAGGCACGATTCCTTCAAGCATCTCCAAATTTGGACAAAATACGGGAATAGAAGAGGCTCTGTCTCTTTCTTGTGGAAGATATCAAGTTCTACTAAAGCTATGCTATGGGCTGTCGGCATGCATATGCTGAAGATATGTATACCTTTGTATTTGATGATGTCTTGTGAGTTTTATTTGTTTTGTCTCGTGAGTGTTGTTGCATGTCAATCATATTGTACAAACATATAGCATATGTTATGTGAAGATCTTTCATGATGATGAAGCTTTGATGATGATATATGAAGATGATGATGAGTTCTCCTGCCATAAGCCTTGTATCATCAGAGTCGAAGATGAGTGTGTCTTGTATGAGTTGTGGAGACAATCCCATTGAATGTATGCCTGAGACAAGAAATTGAGATAATACCATGCTATACCTTGTTCTATGACAAGCTGAGAAGATATTTGATGCTATGCTAAGGTCCCTTGCCTTACAAGGGGGGTGTTCCTTTTTTGTGTACATGGTGAGTGGTTACTTTAGTTTGGGTAAAGGAAGGTTCGTGAGTCTACAGAGGCGAGAGAGAGTGAAGCCCCGGGTTTAGCTGACAGCTTCTGCTGGTGGTGCCCCTTGAAGAGTTATATGTTTTGTTTCCTTGCTGGGATTTGAAGCTACTCTCACAGCCAGAAGTCTCGCACTTTCCCAGCGATACGGCCCACGTCACGACAGCGGGCGTGAGAGAGAGCTCGCCACACCTGGCGGACTGAAGGACGGGGCGGAACCAAGGGAGGTGGCGCCTGAGAAGCACGCTTACGAGGCCTCCTGCGATGCTTCAAAGGGCCACAAGGGCCCGGAAGCAAAACATAGTCCTCAAAGAGCACAATGTCACGGACAAGAACCATGACCCTGGGGACAACATCCGTCGAGGCAGTGACCACCTGGGCAGAAGATGTCGGCAAGGCGTGGAGGGGGGGCATTTGAAGAACCAGCCCAAAGGCAGACCCGATGGCCTCTAACATAGGCCAATATGCGCGAGGAAGACCTGGGAATCTGAGTGTAATCGGGAAACGGTTCCGGTCTTCCTCAACAGGGTCAAAATAGCTGGAGTAGGGAAGAAATAATATCTTCCTCGGGCCCAATGGCAAAGGGCTGCCCTTCAAAACCTCTGAGGCTGCGTCCTCAGAATCAAAATCCACTTGGAAGAAACCTCTTCTTCCAAGCAACCTGACATCTCGAAAATGTGGAGTGAGGTCGGGGGGCAGAGCCGCCAGGACCCAATCCTGAGCGTGGAGACGGGATGGGTGAGATCCAAAGATTCTGGCAATGAGGGTCGTTTTGGAGTCTTTCTCTATTTCGGCGTAGAGGACCGCGAGCTCGGCTTCGGAAAAAACAATGATTCGCCCGGCCGAGGGAGAATGATTAGCCATGATGCTCATCGAAGAAAAAGGCCGACTTGAACCCGGATGAGGAGCAATCCGAACCAAGGGGAAGAGGCAGGCCATCAAATTGTGAGAAAGAAGAGATGAGAGAAGAGACAATGTACTCAAGAACTCATCAATGAACCACTAGCCAACTTGATTAGAAATGAACTACAATGCCTCATATATATAGGAAAGTTCCTCCACCCTTTCCTCCACCCAAAAATGTGTGCAAATAGGAAAAAATAGAAATGAATGCTTTAAATCCCAAAAATGCCTAGAGGCTAAAGAGTGTGCCACTAGCGTGACATCATCTGGAGATGACACCTATCCAACACCTCCTCTTCAGGTCCCGATGGGAGGAGCAACGCCAATGCGCCGAAGAAGATAATCCAAGATAGGTCGAGGAAGAGGCTTAGTAAACAAATCAGCAACATTATCTTTGGTAGGACAATACTCAAGCTGAATGCGACCTTCAGAAATCCAATCATGAACAAAATGAAAATGAACATCAATGTGTTTGGATCATCCTCGAATAACTGGATTTTTGGCTAAAGCAATAGCACTCTGTGAATCTGAGTAGATGAGTGTCGGAGTAGATGAACATCCAAGGTGATTCAGAATTTGCTGAAGCCAAAGTGCTTCAGAAAAGTCATCCACAAGAAGCATATAATACTTGGATCCACCAAGCGATTGTACTTCCATAGGTCCTGCAAGATCAGCATGAATAAGCTCAAGTATGCGTGTGGCCCTATGAGTAGCCTCCTTTGGAAAAGAAGCCCGATGTTGCTTTCCTTGAGCACAAGAAGAACAAATGTGATGGCGAGGTTTTTGAAGCTTCATTAGAAACAAGTGCTTTAGGAGAAGCAAATAATTGATGAAGATGAGACTCATGTGGTGGTAACTGTGCTGTAAAAGAGCTTATATGATAAAGCCCAGCATTTTGATAACCATGTGCCACACAAGAAAGTGACTGTCTATCAATGATTTCAATCACTTCATCATCAAAGTAAACCCCAAGACCTTTAGAAGTAGCCTTAGAGATAGAAAATAAGTTGGCAGACATCTTAGGCACATGCAAAACATCATGTAAGATAGCATCTCCAAAAGAAACATCACCAATACCAATCACAGGAAGAGATGAAGCATCACTAATGTGTACTGATGAAGAGATAGACTTACAGTTTTCCAATAAGGAAGAACTATTCGTCATGTGAGAGGTAGCACCACTATCGGCAATCCACTCATCCGCAGTATGCGTATCAAGATCTTTGATTACCACAAGTGATGTGTCACACGAAGAAGTAGAAGACATAGCAACATATGCAACCTTGGCGTTACCGTCTTTCTTCTTTGTCTTTGTCGTGAGAAGATGTTGATGTAGAAGAACCCTTAGATTTGAATTCCAGTTCAGCTTTTACCTTCTTGGATGCCGCCTTCTTAGCAAAACAACGATCCTCCGTATGGCCACTACGACCACAGAAAGTGCACTCCTTGGAAGAATCCTTTGATTTGTCCTTGTCGCCTTTGGTTGAAGAATCTTTAGCATTGGAATTAGAGCCTTTGCGTTGATCATTCCTCTTGCCTTTGCCTTTGCCCTTGCCTTGGCTTACAAAAGCTGAGTCCTTTTTGTTTTGCTTGCGAGTAAGGCACTTATCATGAAGAAGACTCATAGTGTCTTCAAAGAAAGGGAAAGGAACTCGAAGAAAGATGTTATCTTTGAACGATTCAAAAGAAGAAGGCAATTTACCAAGTAGCTTGTGGACCGGATTGCTTACCAATGTACTAAACTCTTCAAGTTGCCGCTTGATTCGATTGAATTCTCCAAGCTTCTCCACTATGTTGTCGGATTCGGAGATAGAAAGCTTATCCGAATCTTCTTCCAACTTAGCCATCTTAACCGTTGAAAGTCTTCCATATTGCATTTTTATAGCGTGCCATAATTGTTGAGCCGTACTCCTTGTAGAGAGAAATTGAGACACAACCGATGTAGACATGCCATGCACAAGTAAAGCTTTGGCCCGTGTATCCATATAGGTTTGATATTGAGAAGGCACCATATGAGGAGAAGTGATTATAGACCACATCCCGGCACTTTCCAAAAGAAGTTGCATAAACAAGGACCAAGTGTGGTAGTTGTTTGGGGTAAGCTTTCGTGAATCGGAAAGACTTGGAAGGCTCAAAGATTGAGTGAATGGGTTAAAGGGCTGATATGATTGAGTGGGGAGAGGAGTAGTAGTGGAAGTAGTAGAAGGAGGAATCATAGTAGATGAAGTTGCCACATAAAAGGCATAGATGATGTAGGGGGATATACCATAGAGGGCATAGAAGTATGTGGATAGGAAGGCATAAAGGACAACGAAGAAAGAGAGAAAGGATCCGTAGGTCGTGCACTAGTCTAAACTACTTTAATAGGCTTGGACTGCTGTGTGATTGTTTTTTTTAACTAGCTCACAAGAATTGTACCTCAGGCTTTCTTTCAATACTTGGAGGGTATAGCTTCGCTTTTTCGTCTTTGCTTTGGAATGGTGGATCGCTTAGGAGGATGTGCAGTTTGTTACTAGGCTGCTTGCCTTTAAGAATTCTTGGAAGGTGCTGCTTATGTGGTGATTTCTATTGCCTATTGACTGGCGACATCATTTTCAATATTCTTAGGTTCCTACACCTGAGGATCAATTATGCTGTAGGTTTCAGCTCTTGTAATGTGTGAGCTGGCTGTTGCCTTCAAGTCCTGAAAACTGTTTGATTTGTCCTGTCATGTAAGCCCTAGCATTTCCATTCTTAGAAACTTACCAATGAAGATTAATAGAGCCCAATCCATAGATGAGTGGCTCAAACACTCGGTAAAACATCTCTGATTGGCTGTTGGCATTTGTGCCTTTATTATAAGCATATCAATTTTTCTGTCTGTTGTCGTAAAGATTCTTTCCATGAACTTAGGTTATCACCGTTTCATTTGTCTAGGACTAGTTCAATATTTTTCTCTGGAGTTGCTCAGTACTATGTGGTAGCATTAGGTCATTGTTATTCACTCTTTTTTTGTAATAGTTTATTTTCCCTTAGCGGTTAATGGGTGGATAGAGAACCATTTTTCAGGAGTTGAAACCAGCTTGATTCAAATAAAGAATCAAAGCAGAGAGATAAAAATGTTATTAGGTCCTGGTGGTAGAAATAGACTCAAGTTGCAAGTTGTGGAATTGTTGTGACATACAGAAAGTGTGATAAGTAGTTTTAAAGTGGGTACACTTTTCCTCTGTATTTTTGGTTGGATGGCTTCTATAGTCAGTTTTCTGGGAATCACCAACATCATGGTTCTCAGTGTCAACGTTTGATTTCAGGCTTCTATCTCTTGCTGCTCGCTTCACAACAAAGTTGATTGGCCGATATGGTTTGTGGGATTGGAGACGTCGACACAACAAATGCTGGCAAAGATTTTCGAAGAAGGCTGGTTGCATGCTCAGCCTTCCAGGTGACATGGACAATTGTTATGGTAGTCTGCATGAAATGTCACGTTTTTTGGAGGTTATCAGAAAAATGCAACATCAGCTGCGCCTTAGGAGGAGCCGACCACAGCCTGGAAAGGTCAGCCATGCCACTTTGTTTCTGTTGTGCTTTTCTAGAGAAAAGATCTTTTGTGATTCAGAACTAACTAATCTTACATATGCTTGTAGAAGGAAACTGGTGAGGAGTTTGTAGGAGACAATTCACAAGTAGTAGCTGATACTGGTTCTACGAGTCAGCCTTTTGAAAGGCTAGCCTTTCCAGAGGAAGCAAATAAGCATAGTGATTTGGTCGGAATCTCTAAAGGAGAAAATTCAATGTGGCTGGTTAGAAGTGGAGAAAATGGAGAAAAAAACACCTTGGAGAGTTCTGGTGAGATGTTTTATCGATGGGAGAAGGAAAATATGGATTTGTCAGGGATTGTTCGGGAAGCTCTAAGAGCAGGCAGATTGCCTCTTGCTGTGGTTCAGCTGCATCGTTTGCAATCCAGAGACTTGTTTTACCAGCCACAAGGTCAAAATGCCTTCAAAGAAGTTCAAGGCATTGGCAGGGCTTTTGTTTACGAGTTATTTTGCAAGGTAAATGTGATGGAGTTTTGCATATGTACACAGTTGCACAAGCCACACACGAATTGCAGGCATGTACCTGCTCAATGTGAATGGAACGCAGTTTTTCTGTTTATATCAAATGGACTGATTGGGAGAGTCAGGATGAATGTAAACTGCAGTATTCACCCAACATCTGCTGAAAACCATTGCCCTCTTCCTGGGTGTACATCTAATATCAAATGCACCATGTATTACTACTTAAGATTTTATGGGTAGTTTTGAAAGTAGAGTGTGTGTCAAGTGCTCCCATTCACCACAAGTAGATTGCCATAACAAATGTCCAAATGAGGCTTGCCTACTGTCTTATACTTTTGTTTCATGTTGCTAGGTTTAGAATCCTAAAACTGGGTCGAACTTATTGATTGCAGTTTTATAAGCTTCTCACTTTTGCTCATCTTTCAGTTAATAGATAAAAGGTTTTGCAGGGGGAAGCAGCAAAAGCGATGATTGCACTCAGCAGACTAGGGGAAGATACAGAGACTGTTTTGCGTGAATTAGCTTTTGGGACAGTGTCACGTTTTTTAAGGTCTGAAGTTATTAAGGAGTTGGCAAGGTTGGGTTGTCTCAACGCCCAGGATTTGCAGATATTAGAGACGGTTTCTGTCCTTGAGGTCTTATCTCTTTCCTACCTTTGATTTACAGTTGATTATTTGAATCATGCAAACATTTTTTTAAACATGTCAAATGTAATAAATTGTAGTTTTGTGGTGCTGATGATTGTCTTGTTTGTGTGCTTGGGAAAGAGAGCTTATCCAAACAGTAGCTTTTGGGGGAGTTATGGTGCACAGCAAAGATTGTTACCAGATCCAACTATGATCAGCACAGAAGTGTGCTCATCTGATTCTGAATTGCAGCTTGTCTGCTCCCTAAAAGAACCTCATGACTTCACAATCACATGTGGGGAAATTGATGGAGTTGTTTTGGGAAGCTGGGAATGCTCAGAAAATTCAAAGACAGTACGTACTTCCTTGGCAGAACTCTCTCCAGGATATTGGGCAGGTGCAGCAGTCTGGCTGAATGCATGGGACAAGAGAACATTGGATCGAGTATGTGTTTTTTTCCCTCAAAATTGGATGTTACTGATTTTCATCGACTCTATAAATAACAAGGAAATAGATACTGATTGAACTTTGAAATGACGAGGAAATAATTATATTATGTAGCACATTTTACTGAAATGGAAACATCGGGCCTTTTAACTGTTTCTAAATTTCTTTTTGAAACTCATTGTGTGCTGGTTTAGAACTTTACATTTAAACCTGTGACATGCAAAAAACTGAGACAAGAAATGGCAAAGGAAACACCACCTCATTCTGAAGATTTTTATGTTTGGGACTGTTTTATGTATTTAGTAGTCTGTCTTCACAGATTTTGATAATGACCAACTTAATGAACTGGACATCCCTACGTGTTCCTACTTATGTTCAAGCTGAATGAGATAAAAATGTAGTCATTTACACTGAGCCTTGCCTGACGGCAGTATGATTCTTCTCTTCAGAGACGTTAGTAGTTGTCTTTGGCTTTTTTTTTTCTTGGTCTAGATAATATTGGCTTTGATTCTTCCTGGAAATGCAATTGTATAGCTCCAAGGCATCACAAATTAGTGGAGAAGTTCAGCCCACTGTGCCATGGCCAAAGCTGATGCTCGCCCCTTCAATGGAAAGTGATGAGCATCCACTTGTTAATGTTCTATGTCTCTTGTTTATTCACAGGCCCTTTGTGGGTTTGACTCTTGAGTAAGTCATAATTAGCTGAAGTTCACAAGAGTTGGCCCATCTGCAATGTCCTTCTTAGTTGAGTCTAGAGCAAAGCCTTCAAGACTTCCATAAGCATGAAACCTTGTCCAAGAAGAAGGCCATCTCCTTGTCAGAGGGCAGCGGAAAGATGTAGACAAATGACAAAAAAGCTGAAGCTCCAAGAGAGAGATGAGTGAAAACAGCAAAACGCTGATGTACTAATCTCAAGAAAAGAGTGGATACAACCAGCCCGTAGGCGAGGAGTGGACTCCGTAGGCAGAGGGCTGAAGGTGCTCACCAAGAATGATCAAGGAAGGATGATAAAATGAGGAAAAGGGAAGCCCATATGTATACTCCTGACTGCCTCCTAGTGGCCTACACGATCTGAAAATAGGTGAAATACTCCATAAAATGGGTGGGCAACCCACATCAAAGGCCCATAAAATAGGGAAAAATGGGGAATGCCTGAGCATAGAAATGCCCCCCATAAACACTAGAAAAGCCACCAATAGGAGATGATATATGCTAACACCCCCTCTCAGGTCTTGGGGGTGGCCCAAGACCCAAGGAGCTGCCATGAACGTCGATAGATGACTGAGATAATCCTTTGGTGATGAATAAGTCTGCAACGTTGTCCTAGGTAGGACAATATTCAAGGATAATGTCTCCCTCCAAGATCTGCTCCCGCACATAGTGGTACTGGATCTCTATATGCTTGGTCTGTGCATGAAATATTCTTAGCAATAGCCAAGCAACGCTGGTTGTCGCATGAGATAAGGGTAGGCTGCTGCTGTCAAAAACTGATCTCCTCAAGTAGCCGCCACTACCAAATCACCTCACAAGTAGCCGAACAAGCCGCTCGATACTCCGTCTCAGTCGATGAAAGCGCCACCATAGGCTGATTTTTACTCGTCCATGAAATGGCTCTAGATCCAAGAGTAAATCAATACCCTATAGTGGATCGTCGAGAATCCGCATCTTGAGCCTAGTCGGAGTCGCTCCAGCCACACAAAGTGGTCCCCTCTCCATAGAAAATGCCAAAATCCTTCGCACCTTTCAAGCACCGCAACACATGGAGTGCTGCCTGCCAATGAGTGTCCAATGGTGCCTGCATGAAAGCACTGAGAGTTCCCGCCACAAATGCACAATTAGGCGGTGTTGAGCAACCAAATCAAGGAACCAATTAGTTTCCTATGCAGAGGTGTGTTTGCACTGGATCAGATCCAGAAGAAAGTTTGATGCCGGGGTCCATTGGGGAGTGATGGGCTTACAATTTGTCATCCTGAAAGCCTCCAACAGGTCTGTAACATACCACTACTGTGAGATGAATATGCCATCTGAGCGCTGAAAAATCTCCAATCCAAGAAAGAAGTGGTGTTTGGTGTCAAGTGGATCTATAAGACCAAGTATAAATCAAATGGGACTATAGATAAGCATAAGGTCAGGCTTGTGGCCAAAGGCTATTCTCAGAATAGCTAGTGTGAGTTTTGATGATACCTTTGCACCGACTACTCAGATGGCGACCATACGGACTGTTCTTGCTCTTGTTGCACACTCCCATCTTTCAAACGGATGTCAAGTCATCATTCCTCAATGGGGAGCTAAAGGAGAAAGTTTATGTGGAACAACCCTCGCGATTTCAAGTTCCTGGCTCCAAAGCATAGTTGCCAGGCGTTTCAGAAACGGCAGGTATGAAACGGGTTTCATACGTTTTGAAACGTTTCATAAAAGGTAAGAAACGGGTACAAAAAGGTTTCATGCAAAACAGAAAAACCATGTATATTTTTTACTTGAAATATACAAAAGAAAAAACTGTTGACATAACTTATAAGAGACCACATTGAATTCATTTCAATAAAAACAAAATACATGTAAGATATGATGATATCACAAATCACGTGGGTGATCACTGATGACTAAACAAAAATCAAAAGCATCACCACGTGGGTGATGAGTCATGACTCAAAATCCAAGATCAAAATAAATAACATGTCCAAAGTTCAAACTAAATAACATGTCCAAATAAAATGATACTGGCAGCTGCTAGCTACTATCTGCATCCTCATCTGCATCCTCATGCTCATCCTCATCCTCATCTGCATCTTCTGCCTCTGCAGCCTCACTCTCAAGGTCACTGCCAGTAGCCGAGTCCTCAAAGGCCTCATCCTCTAGAGGTACTTCAGGCTCTCCCAGATTGGGGATATCCTCAATGGGGATACCTAGCTGCATGGCCTTCCAAGCCTTGAGGCTATCATAGATTTCTTGTGGCACATGCTTACATGGCCCAATGCCGAAACCCTTTGTTTGTGACAAATGTGCCTTCAACCTGGTGACACTACCATGGTGCTTATCAGCACAAAAGTTGCATTTCCACTTTTCGGAGCCTGAGCCACCATATCTAGACTCGAAGGTGACATTGTTCCAAAGAGAATCACCTGTTCGAGGCATCCTACAAGGCGGGGATAAATGCAGATTGTTGGCCCTGCAAGTGCGACACATAACATAAACTAATCTCAATAGAGCAAGGGTGGACCGTGGAAGATATGCCATAAATATTGATGGAAGAGAAAAAAGTGTGCTGCTTTGTGAGTTGTGCAGAGAAAACCAACTTAAAGCAAAACATGACATTACCTCTTTGGAAGACCTCCACAAGGCCCAAGGACACCAAGGAGCAGGGGGCCGACACAAGCGATGGAAGGAATCGAAGGATGGCACACAAATCGGCAAACTCACAGGCGGCCGCCACTGGGAAGCGTGAATGAACTACGCCGTACGATTCACGAAAGGAAACGTTTTTTAAGGTTTTTAAAAACTGCATGATGTATGAAACGCGTTTCATACTGTACGAAACGTTTCGAAACGTTTCGTACGTTTTGAAACTGTATGAAACGCGTTTCTATGCAACACTGCTCCAAAGGTATGGTCTACAGGCTGAAAAAGGCCTTATATGGTTTGAAACAAGCCCCCTAAGGCTTGGTATGAGAAGATTGATGCCTTCTTTCAACAGAAGGGTTTCAAGCGGTTGGCGACTGATCCAAATCTCTACATTTATCCCGAGAAAGTGTTGTATACTCTCATCATTCTCTATGTGGACGACTTAATCATCACAAGCAGCCATGCAGCACACATTGCTCACACAAAGGTTGCCCTCAGTCAAGAATTTGAGATGACAGATCTTCCTTTTTGCCAGTCTAGGAACCAGCTCCTAAGTCTAATTCCGCTCAATAGAGTCAAGCTCCACTTCCATGGCGTGCTTCCAAGTCGGTTTGGAAAGTGTCTCCCCAATATGATTAGGTTCCGAGTCCTGGATGCGTGACATTAGTGCATAATTGACGCACAGGTTTTCCTGAGATGATGTCGTGGTACGCAACCACTCCGATCGACGGGGACTCTCTGCTGGAGGTGAAGGCAACCGTGTTACCCCCGAGTCCTACAACGTGTGGTACAACCAATTGGAAATCCGAGACCCCCCATCAGAAGTCGAACCTTGGTCTTGAGATGAAGCTTGCTGTGGAGCATCCATCAAAATCTCCTCCTCCTAATCAATGTCGGATGATTCCTCCGCCTGAGGTGCTCAAGGACGTGCTGGGTCAAACCGAGGAAGTGGAACAGGAGGATCCAACGAGGAACCAAGGAGAGGCTGAGTCAAATCAACCCCTGAAGACGTCCCCTCTACAGCGGAAGATGAAGTCTCATCAACCACCACATCTCTGCTAACAATGATCTTCGAGGTTGCAGGATTGTAGAGCTGATAACCTTTAGATTCTGAGCTGTAACCAGCCAAAGTATGATGCTTGGACTTAGTGTCCAGCTTCCCCCTATCACCATCAGGTACATGAATAAATGCATCAGACCAAAAACCCAAAAATGTGAAACTGTGGATTTTCTACCAAGGTAGGCTTGAAAGGGGGTCTGTCTTGGAACAGCAGTAGTAGGGGACCGATTAAGAATATAAACAGTAGTAGCAACTGCCTCTGCCCAAAGCTTTTGAGGAAGACTTTGATTTTCCAACGTAGTCCGAGCCATCTCAATCACCTTTCGGTTCTTCCACTCCACCACGCCGTTCTCTGGAGGAGTACCTGTGTTGGCAAACTCCCTTTGAATGCCATGTAGCTCACAATACCGGTTAAATTGACGAGAAGTAAACTGGCCGCCTTTGTTGGCTCAGAATGTCAAGACAGAGTGTCCCGATTGTTTCTACACCAAGGTTCTCCATGTTTGGAATCTGTCGGAATCTGTCGAACGTTTCATCTTTGGAATTGAGAAAAGAGGCCCATGTATACTGGCTATAATCATCAACCAAGAGAAAAACATAATTGGCAAAACCAAGAGACGGAGTGTGCATCGGGCCACACAAATCCGCATGAACGAACTCCAGAGGTGCTGTAGCTTGCGGTGTAGCCTTCTTTAGAAAGGCCTCCCAATGATGTTTCCCTTTGAGGCAAGAGTGACAAGGGTCCTCACGTGTGCCAACATCTGCTAATCCATCCACCAGTTGCTCCCGAAAAGCCTTCCGCAAGGCCTCCAAATGAAGATGTCCAAATCTAGCATTCGAAAGGTCACTTGTGTGGGTAGCTGCGTGAGAGTAAAGAGGCGCAAGTTTGTAGAGGCCATGGTCCTCGATGCCTTGCCAAAGGATCTTGTCAGTGAGAGGGTCCCGAATGATTAGTGAGTCCTCCATAAACTCCACCACTTGTTTGGAGCAATAATCACAAACCTTCTGATTAGAATTAGAAGTTGAAGACCCCTTTTGGTTTGCATCCTTGGAGTCTTTGGAGTTCTTAGAATCCTTAGGAGGTGCCCCACGTTTGCCACTGTTAGGCTGCCCCCCTCTCTGTCCAATAAAAGCCTCGGTACGTTTCTTTGAAGAAGAATCCCTGAATTTGCTCTCCTTATCATCCTAATCAAGGACCATAGGCACCAGCTCATCCGAGGTAATGGTCTCCGTCCGTCCTGAGGTAAGAAGTGAAGAATAGAAACTCTAATATTTCGGGGGCAACTGAGCAAGTAACCGGATGGCCATATCCTTAGAGGAAATCTCCTTTCCGCACCCAGAAATCTCAGATTGCAATGACTCCAGTTTGTTGATGTGATCCCGCATAGAAGTAGAATCAGTGGGTGAAAGCTTCAACATTTGAAGCTCTAGGGAAACTCTCTTCATGGGTGTCTTCCGGTCGTAGATGTCGGGAGTCTCTTCCATGCAACATGTGCAGGGGTATCCTGTTTGATGTGAGCGATGATTGAGGGTTGAGAGTTCAGTAGAATGAATGACCGATCACAGGCATTAAGCCGATCCCATAGAGCAACTTCGTGCATAAGGGCATCCCTCGTATCCTCCTCCTCTGTGGTGCCCGGGTTGGGCCGGAGGACTGGTCGAGTGATGAATCCCAAAAGATCCAAGACTGCTTTCACCATGACTTTCTAGATGTCGTAGTTTGTGCCATCCAACTTGGCATCTGAAGGAAAAGTCGGAAGAGTGGGTGTTGGAAACGTCCGGGGTTGGATGAGAGCCATGGTGTACCTCCTCTGAAAAATGCAGCCACCAAAACAGCCCAAGAGCTGCTCTTTGCAATTGTAGGGAGGGTGGGCGGGAAAAAAAGAGAGTGGAGAGGAGAAAAAAACGCAGAAAACACAGATCTGCCTCTCCGGAGAAGAAAACGCAAGTATGAATCATTGCGGACAGCCACCAAGATTGCGTGAAAATGCAGAAAATCAGCACGAATCAGCCTCCAATCAGCGATTCCAGGTCTAGATGTCTCTGGGCTCTGATACCATGTCAGAGGGCAGCGGAAAGATGTAGACGAATGACAAAAACGCTGAAGCTCCAAGAGAGAGATGAGCAAAACGTTGATGTGCTAATCTCAAGAAAAGAGTGGATACAACCAGCCTGTAGGCGAGGAATGGACTCCGTAGGCAAAGAGCTGAAGGTGCTCACCAAGAATGATCAAGGAATGATGATAAAATGAGGAAGAGGGCAACCCATATATATACTCCATCATGAACTGGTCGACTGCCTCCTAGTGGCCTACATGACCTGAAAATAGGTGAAATACTCCATAAAATGGGTGGGCAACCCACATCAAAGGCTCATAAAATAGGGAAAAATATGAGAATATGGGGAATGCCTGAGCATAGAAATGCCCCCCCATAAGCACCAGAAAAGCCACCAACAGGAGATGATATATGCTAACACTACCCCCCTAAAAGAAAATATTCTTCAATAGTCAAAGAAAATGTCTGCGTACTGCATACTACAACCCTGAGGCTGATCCAGTACAAAAGACCCTCATGCGAGGTGTATGGAAACCAAAAAACATGAGGGGGGCTCTCTCTCTGGCTGGCCGCTGTTGAAGGGAGGCTACGATGGTTGAGGGGGTGGAAAATCCACTTTATGGGCCTGTAATGCCAGATCAGTCTTTCACCCCCCCTAGTGAAGGGGCTGGACTCCAGGTGTGCAGGAAGGCTATGCGATGCTGTTGCATCTGAGTCGAGTCGCTTGTGAGGAGCTCCCACCCGGGAGGGTGTGGATAATGTCTGTACAAATGAAGCGGATCATCTCTGCAGGCAGAGTGATGGATCCATCTATGGCCTTGGTGCTTTGGGTCTGCCAGATGCCATACTACTGATAAGCTTCCACCTGTGACTCACATAGGTTTCTGGGGTCCACTAGGGGACTGGAGTCGAGGAAGCAGGGATGGACGAGATCTGAAAATGAGTCATTTGAAGGGCGAGACCTATACCAATAGAGTAGTCGCACCCACCTCCGTGGCCCATGCAATGATGCACCACCTGACGAAGCGGAGAATGCTGGGTTTTGAGGTGATCAGCTGGAGAATCCTTGACCAAATCTGCTATGCCTTTGGGCAGCCCCAAAGGCAATGTCGTCGTGACTCAAATGGGGTGCAGTGGCGGCTGTATAAGGCTGGCCGACCTGCGACAGCCAGCCACGTGCCCATTGCAAGAGTGCGGTGTGCTAGGCTGTCGCAAAGCAGGTGCTAGTAGTAGTCCTTATGAAAATCGGTGGAAATGCCCTGGGTCTGCCAGCTTGCAGCAGCCGCAAGTGTACCATCTAGCTTGTCTAATAGAATGGGGTGGCCTAGATGCGCCGAGCATTGAAAAAAGGGGATGCCAGGAGTGGCGGATGGTCGGGTCCTGCCAGCACCACTCCCTTGGATCCCGCTGAAGTTTGGCCAGGGGATGGTTCTCCCGAGCCATAGTTGCTATGTCGGATCGTCTGCAACCTCCAGAGGGGGAGGCGTTGATGTGCCACGTATGGGCGGAGGGTGGGGGTACTCGCCTGTGAGGTTTGAGTTGGGCAAACGCTGGCCTCAGTCAGCAACTATGAAGGCCGGGTGGGGGGAATCCTCTTGGATGCTGAGGATCACCAGAGGGATGTTGTGCTTAGAGAAAGGAGAAACCCATACTAATCATTTTGCGGGTTGGGGCTACATTGACAATCCAGGAGGCCACAGGCCGCCATGGGTGGGGCTGCGGGCTGAGATGCAGGCAAGTAAGAAATCCTTCCACACCTGTATTTCATTCGGCATCCGGACGACTCTCAAACCTGACTTTTTTGTCAGCAAGCCTCTATTTAGATAACTTTTCTATCCCTATGCTTTGTCATTTCAGTACATTTGCAGGTCTTTGCCACCAGTGGGTCACTTGGCATCTCTCAAAGTTGCTATTCAGTGGACATTGGGTGTTTGCAATACATCGTGCAGGGGCATTTGTTTTGCGCAGATAGTGCATTTGTTTTGAGTAATGGTTGGCAATGACAGAAGAGGATAAGTTGGATGGTTCTTTCTACTCGTACACGTGGCTCATCACATACAGGTGGTTCAAGGAGTACAACATGTACTGGCGGTGCTGATGTTGGTCCAGCTCCTACTCTGTCCCAAGCTAGATGGGATGGAAGAGATGGACATGCACATGTAGTGATTGCTTGTGAAGAAGTCCATTTTCCCGCATATTCGCTCTTGTGACATTGTCAAGTAGGCATGGGATGCACTCGCATCTTTGTACCGTGAACGCAATGAGGCTAAGGTAGGCTATTTGAGAAGGCACCTAGAGTCAGAGCATATGAATGAGGGAGATGCAATGTATGCTTACTTAAACAAAGATCAAGGATTTAAGAGAGCAATTGGCCAGCCTTGATGAGGCTTATCAAGACGGTTCACTAGTGCCCGTAGTCATGAATGCATTGCATGATTCCTATCAGAGTTGTGCCTTGACCATAAGGCTCTTGATGAAGGGTAATCCAAACACGCTTACTTTTGATGAGTTGGTCTTTGTGCTCAAGAGCTATCAAGGCATAATAGGAATGTCATGCGCTTAAGGGATCAAGCTTATATCACGAATCAATGAGGCAAGGATAAGCCTTTTTAGAGGGGGGTTCTAAGCCCTAGGTTTATCTTGCTCAGTCCTTTGGCAAGGATGCTGAGAAGGGGGGCAAAAAGAAGAAGGGTAAATGAAACTACTGCAGCAAGCTTGGACACTACATCAATGAGTGTGGAAAGAGGCTGGAAAAGTAAAAGGAGGAGGTGCCGGATTGTTAGTGGCTGATGCTTTCGCACCAAGTAAAGAGGACTTGGGATTTATTCTTGGTGATCGTCTTGCATGTTGATGACATGCTGCTCATCGGCCCTGATGTGGATCATATTTCAGCCTCTAAGGCTGAGTTACATGGTACATTTTAGATGTCTAATCTGGGTTCGTTGCACTATCATTTGGGCATTCAGTTTATCCAATGATGATGGCATTGTTTTGTTGCAGTCTAAGTATATATAGAAGCTGCTAAGAAGGTTTCGGCTTGAAGACTGTAACCTTGTGGCTACACGACTTGAGATAGGTGCCAGGCTTAGTCTTAAAGAACGTGGAGATTCATTTGATGCCACTTTGTGTCCGATTGGATGTTGGATGCGTGCAATATGAGACGAGTCATTTAGTTTGGGGTCTCACAGTTGAGTAGGTTTATGCACAGCCCAGGTTTCAGGCATTTGCAGGCTGTTAAACAGGTTTTCTGCTACTTATAGGGCACTTAGTGTCTTGGCTTATTCTATCCCAGGGGGGTGATTCACAGCTCCATGCCTTTTGTGATTCAGATCGGGCTAGTTGCTATGACACTAGAGTGTCCACTAATGACTTTTCCTTTCGTCTTGGTGGATCATGTATATCATGGCTCAGCAAGAAATAGCCAACAGTGACCACTTCCAACTGTGAAGTTGAGTATAGGGTAGCTTTTACAGCTATAGTTGAGTGTGTTTGGCTGAGACACCTTATGGCTGATTTGGGTGTAGGACAATAGTACTCGCCTGTTATCTTTACCGACAGTCAGAGTGCATTGGCAGTTGTGAGAAACCCCGTATTTCATGCGCGCACTAAGCATATGGAGGTGCATTATCACTCTGTCAAAGAAAGACTCTTTACATGAGAGATCAGCTTGGTATATGTGCCTACACATGATAACTTGGCAGATTTGCTCATGAGGCACCTCCTTGTGAAAAGTTCAAAGCTTTCCACTAAGCTTTGGGCTTGTTGTCTTTTGGGGATTGATGAGCCATCCCTGTACATGTTCACTGGGGATTTGGTTCCAGATGCAGGGGTAGTGATGGGTGAACACCAATAGGACCAGATGAGGCACTTTTTCCCTCCATAAGAGGGGTTTTTCTCCTCGAGCTCTTATGCATGTGAGCTTGCCCTTATTTTACTTATAAGTTTTGCTTATATTGTACTGTGGTACGTATCTAATTCATTGAAGTTTGTGCCTCTCCTTGTACTCTCACGATTGCTTGTGTGTGTGTGTGTGCGCGCGCGCGCGTGTGCGCTTGAGTGCAGCCTTCATTCCAACAATTCCCCCTCTCATAGAACCCATGAAAGCATAAGCTTTTTTTCTTGAGATGAAAACTTAGGCATGGTGTAGAGAGTCCCATGCTATCTGAGTGGATGCACCTCACCTCACCCTTCCACTGGGCCAACGGGGACTGGACCAATGTGATCTCGCCTCCTTCAACGAGTATGCCTCAAATCAACCTTAGCACATGGATCTCCTAAATACAAATACAAGTAGTTAGTACAAATCCCCTAAGAGGGGTGCAAGCCAACTCTCCTCCCAACCGTAGGTTCTATGCTTCGTAGCAACCTTGTGCTAGAGGCTAAGGTCTAAGTCCCATGGATCCATGCCGGTCTGTCCCATAGGGGCCTTCGGCATGCCGATCTATGCTCTGCCACATACGTGGCTAGAGTCTTGATCGAACCTTGATCAATAGTGGGGTTATGACAATAATAACCCATGTTCCAACTTCCACTTATATAGTACTCACTGTTGCTATAATTAACCATCTTGTAATTAATAGCTAGTACACATGGATTTATTAATAATAGCCTTAGTTGCACTTATTAGCCTGCTTTCGCATAAACCGAGGACCCTCCCGGACTAGGTCACTAATCTTGAGGATTAGCACTGGGTATGTAACACCTAGGACCTGCTACAAGGATTAGGGTACTGCTGGCTGGGCGAGTGAGGTATCCCTTGTTTGTGGTGCTGGCTGGCTGCGCTGGTGTGCATTACCCCCGTTGGGCAGTGGTGGCTGTCTCTAGCATGGGTTGGACAAGTCACAAAAGGCCTATGTGTGTCTTTAGATGTACTGTGCATACATCGGAATTGGGTCTTTCAGATGTCTGGGACTTTAGGTATTTGTACTTGATATGAGAATGGGGAATCTCCAAGTTGTACATCCATTTGCATCATTTATGGTTGTTTGTTAGTTAGAGAAACTGCTAGTTTTGTGACCTATTTCCTTGTGCTGGATATGCAACCTCGAGTTAGTCTTGCATTGTTGGGAATGCTCGTAACTACCACGTGCAAGACCGTGTGTTTGTAATTGTATGTTGACTAGTGGTTGGCATCTTACAGGGATCAAAAAATGGGCTAGGAAGTGTGGCCAAAAAATCTCAACTTTGGGACTCAGTAATATTTTCACTTATGATAATAAGGGTTCGAACACACTTATTAATATGTGTGGACACCAAATGGACACCGGACCAGATTTTATGCATTGGGCATGTTCCCACAATTTTTAACCATGGGCACCCTCTTTTAGCAATCATGGGCTGTCCGCCTTCCCAATTAAGCAATGCTGGGCTGTCCACGCTTCTCCACCTAACATTTGGCTAGTTTCTATGCTTGGGAGCCCTTCTTTCACCTAACCCCGGCAATTCCTCATGCATAGGACGTTTTTGAGGTAAGATCCTGATTTTGGAGCGTGTGGAGGTGCTCTACAACAAGGAAACATGGCACACACCCTAATTTCAGATTCAGGCCTGCTTGGGTGATGTGCCACACCCAAAAGATCTTTTTGGGTGATATGCTACACCTAAAACTTTGGAGTCTCCTTGGGTGTTGTCACCTAGGCAATGGATTGTCTCTTGTTCATTTGATGCCATTTGAACAAGAGGCGGTGATTCCTGGTATTCTCTCGCTGTGTAGCATTAGAGAGGAGTTTTCTCACCATTTGATGTCGATTTGGGCGGAGGTTGTCCTTTGCGATGTCGTTGGGATGGAGGGCTTGGACTGGCTACCTTGCATAGCTGCTTGGACGGTCAAGGAAATTCTTGTTTTACTTTGTATTCCTTTTGCAATTATAGAAAATAGGAGGTGGATGTTGAGCCGGGGCAGCTCAAGTAGGCAAAACAAAGGGAGGCCTTCACAAGAGCCCGGTGGGGTGAACAAGAAAGGGGCAAAGGTGTTTGTGTGGGGAAAAGGGGTACTGTAGACCACGAGTACACCAGCTTGGACATTTTTTTAGTATGAAAGGGGGTTGGTGGACTCCAAGATGTCTAAATATTTGGAAAGTACAAGCGTTTGGAATGGGGGGTTATTCTGGAATACAAAGGATCACACTCCTAAAATTTAGGAGAGTTGCTATTTTTGGCCCGACTACGATGGAAATTCTGTTCACGACATTACTCCATAAGCTAGGCAAATGGGGGAGCTTCCTTAAGCACCTTTGACATAATGTCTACGAGTTGACATATTTTTAGAGATGAAGTTTTGGAGGGAACCATCTCTTGAATTGGGACATGTGGCAAGAAAGTGAGACAAGTGTCCTCAGACTTGTCACCTCATCTCTCCACTTGTCATCATAGCCTTCTCTTTCCATTTTCACTCATGGAAGCCCCAAATCTATAAATTGGAGCCCTCGCTCTTCATTTGGAGAGGCTCTACCAGTGCAAACTAGCCTCTACCATGTTGGCACGTCCTCTCTATTCTTGGTGGTTCTCTACTCCAAGGTTATGGCTCTCTACCACCATTACAGGCTGCCCTATTGCTGGCTGCTCTCTTTCTCTCTCTCTTAAAGGCTGCTCGTGAAGTATACCTGTTGTTGGGGACTGTTTTGAAGACTTCCATCGTGAAGAAATACTGAAGGAAAGGGTATTTAATCATTGTATTACGATTTCCAGCCCTTGTACTTGTACCAGCCACTATACCTAGTGCATCAGCCCCTGTACCTGCTATACCAGCCACTTTATCTCCTGTACTAGCCCATGTACTTGTTGTACTGGCTGAATGGAGGGCCGTACCGGATCCCCGGCCTAGTCAACTTGCTGCCATACCGCCAAGCCAATTTAAATGGTTCGAGCCCGCTCGCCCTTCAGAGCTGCTGCTGATCACTTCTTTTCGCTCTTGACCTGTATGACAGCTGCAAGGACGATACTTAACCCCGAGCATGCTAAGGGCTTGCCTGAGCCTCCCCCTTGCCGGGGTTTCATGGTAGATCTCAGGTGCCTTCGGTCGTTTTCCCGTACCTGCTGTTTCAGATTCTGTATTTGCTGTACCAACTGAATGGAGGTTGTACTGGCTGATTTGAGGGCTACAGCCCCCTCCATTTAGTTGGTAGTACAGCAAGTACATGGGTTGGTACCACAAAGTTAAATACGGTCAACCTATCCACTTGTGGGAGAAATTATGCGTCAAGAGCATGAGCATAAGTCAACATGCTCTATGGATTTGTGAAATCTATTTTAAAAGCATTGAATTGGCTTTATTATGCATGCTGGTATTCTCTTCTATATTGATATCATGGATCATTTCATCAAGCTCAAGATAACCTATATGGAGATGCATCTATTGGGCTTTATGACGAACCTATATGGAGATGCATCTATTGGGCTTTATAACGAACTGGCCAAGAAAAGCTAAGTATTCCTTTCCTTCTCTTGCAAGATTGTTACATGGGATTTTTGGACACCTTATCCTTGGATGTTTGCAAGGAGAAAATGGTATGTTTTCTTGAGTTTGTTTCAGGAGAGCATTTATGAGCTTGGTCTATATGGTTTCGTATGACCTTCCACAGATGGGAAATGATGTATTACTCTATGGAAGCGATTGTTATTTGAACTATGGACCACGTTAATGGATTATTTGGATGTATCTATGGAGATTTCTTTCTTGGACGAGATTTATATAGATATTGGGCTTCGTAAGCAATTTCTATGGACGAATCTATCCGAGCTTATAGAGAAGAAATATTTGGATATCTCATGGATATGATGCTTTTATGAATTTAAGTCCACCTCTACTCCAAGGTGTGTGGCCAGCACGGAGCATGTGGTAGAATTATGGTAATGGTTTGGTATGACAACTCATTTGCATTGACCATACCAGTATGGGTCTACAGGTTGCCGGCTTTACAAACCAATATTTTGCGTGGTATGGGACACGCATAGTTGTGGTCTTACTGCATGGTAGTACTATGATCGAAAGACTTCATACTTTGGTGAGTTCATTGGAATTGTATTGTTGTACATGATTTTCTGACTGTGTGTATGCATTGGATTGTGGCGTCCATGGTTATTGGTTTATGCTTATGCATGGGATTGATGCCTTGTCATGTGATACTGTGGACACGATCTTCCGCTGGGACTTGACGCGTTCATGCCTGGAATGTTTGGGAGTTCATGTTCCGCTGGGTCTTGACCTAGAATGTCATGTTTGGGATTGGATGTTCCGGTGGGACTCGATGTGTTCATGCTCGAAATATCTAGTGACTTGGCTTTCCGTTGGGTGCACATGTCTCGAATTGTCAACGCTTGGAGAATTGGCTTTCCATTGGGTCTAGTACCTCGTGTACTTGTTTGGAAACGTCAACGCCTGGAGGATTGTCTTTCCATTGGATCTACTACTGGTATAGCTTCATGAACGGGGACTTGGTTGGTTATGTACATGTGTGTATTCTTGTAAGGCCAATTGGCAAGGGATACCATGTCACCTAGTCCATGATACGTGATGGAGGAAGGGTACTCTGGGGACTTGTGCTTGAGCACTCTTTCTATACATTGTTTGGTATGCCGTTCTCATATAGTGGTTTTATGGTGCATACTTGAGTTTGGATATGGAGTTTCCTTGTGGACATCCATTGGTTATGGAGCTTCTTTATGGACAGATTGGATCTTCTCCATGCATTGTTGGACTTCCTTATGGAAGTATGGTATACAGGTTTATGGTATACTGGTCTATGGGTTCCTGGACTTCTTTTCTAGGGATTTGGATTCATCCTCACGTTTATGGCTCACTTTTACTGGGATGGATTATTCTTTTTGGGCTCCGTTTATTTGAGATGCATTGGACTTATGGAACTCATGGTTATCTCATGGATCATGGATTTCTCTCTGGATTTCTATTGGTGTCTGAAATGCCTATAACTATGTGTAGTAGAAAAGTTTATGGAGCACCAAGATAACTATGCATGTAAGTAATTCTCATCTTATGTTTCACACTTGAGTCCACCTCTCATTCAAGGTGTGTGGTTAGAGTACCGAAATGGAATACAAGTGGTAGAGTAGACATGACGCCTGGTTGGTAGGGGACTTATGTCTACACCAAGGGTCATGTGGATTGACGCCTTGTTGGCAAGGAACTTATGTCTACGCCAAGAATCAGTAGACAGGTTCTGGTATTATGGGACTGTTTTGTCTCGCCCAACATGATTATGCTATCTAGACTTATGGAACTGTTTTGTCTTGCCCATTTATTTGGGACATGATTTTGATATTTGTATTATGGAGGCTTATTTAGTCTCTCCCAATTATCTGGGACATGGATTCTTACAGTTATATTGGATTTTTGAGACTATCTCATCTCGCCCACTTGATGGGATATGATTATATCTTGGATATATGGCTTGAAGCTTAAAGTTGGGGACAACTTTTGAGAAGCTGGGGAAGATGTCACCAGCGACTAGCCTAGACATTTCCTAGTATGAAAGGGGGTTGGTGGACTCCAGGACCTCTAAATATTTGGAAAGTACAAGCTTTGGGAATGGGGGATTATCCTGGAATACAAATGATCACACTCTTAAAATTTAGGAGAGTTGCTATTTTTGGCTCGACTCTGATGGAAATTCTGTTCGCGTCATTACTCCATAATCTAGGCAAATGGGGGGGGGGGGGGGCTTTCTTAAGCACCTTTGACAGAATGTCTACGAGTTGAGATATTTTAAGAGATGAAGTTTATGGGAGGAACCATCTCTTAAATTCGGACATGTGGCAAGACAGTGGATCAAAGTTAGACAAGTGTCCTCACACTTGTCACGTCAGCTCTCCACTTGTCATCATAGCCTTCTCTTTCCATTTTTACTCATGGGAGCCCCAAATCTATAGGGAAGAACACCAAATCATTCACACCACCATTGAGGAGGAGAAGATGAGGCATGCCCGCCGCCTCAACATTCGAGTCAGAGGTATAGCCGAGACACCCGACTCCACTCCCGAGAAAGATGGACAGCTTCTATGCATGAAGCTCGGCTACAAGGAAGAGCACCCTCTCCCCTTCACCAAAGCATGGAGAGCCGGGAAAGACTCAACACGCAAGCGAGCCCTCATCCTACAGTTTGCAGGAGAGACGGAGAGGGTCACCTTCATGAGGAAGAGGGTCATATTACGGGGTTTAGAGGGAGCTCCTATTTTCTTGGATGATGATCTCACGAGGATGCAGCTTGAGCATAGGAGAACTTGCATGCCACGAGTCTTACATGCGAGGAGAGAAGGCAAGAAGGCCTTCTATCGAGATGGTCGGGTCATCATTGATGGCCGGCCCATGGATTAGCGGTTTGGGGCCTATGGGACACAGACCAGGCCACTGACAGAGATACACATGGCAGTATGGAACTGTAATGGTTCACTATGGGTGCAGCCTGGACGACTGGAGCATGTTATGGTGGGAAGAGACATCATACTTTTGACAGAGACACATCAGAGCCCAGAGAGAGGGCTACCTCGAGTAGAGGGATTCTAGTGGGAGTCAGCATACAGGAGGACCACACGCCAGGGTACCTCGAGAGGGTCGGGGGGAGTAGCAGTTCTATTCAGACGGGAGCTACAGGGGAGACTGAGAGTGGTAGCACAGGATCCAGAGGCCAGATACATGTGGATCAGCTTACAGCTCTCACAGGACAGGGTTATATACATAGCTCTATGTTACTTTTCTCCATCAGGATCCTCCTATGTCATTACAGAGGACATGCCACAGGAGGAGGAGACAGGAGCCTCGCCATACACTTGTCTGTCAGAGGAGATTATGCATTATTCTACACTAGGGGAAGTATTTCTTACGGGCGACTTCAATGCCCACACACAAAGCAAACAGTGTGAGGTAGGCTAGTCGGGCATCAGAGGACACTGGACCAGACAGAGGACATTATGGGGACCACTTACTAGAGTTGGGAGCCAGGCATCGTCTCATTATTTATAACGGGATGCTACATTGGCCGGGATCAGGAGGGTTGACATGCTTCCCACATGGGGGTCATACACGGACCGGAGGCACTGTGGTAGACTACATTATGGGGTCTTTGGAGGCATCACAGCTTGTCACCTCATTCTCCATTCCACCTCGTCCTATTGGGGCAGATCATACATACTTGGCATTTTCACTAGCCGGATCACCAGTATCACCAGCCCCCCACATACCGACGCCACACACTACCATCTGCTTCACACATGACATGGCAGACATATACACTGGCAGAGTAGAGGATGGGCTCCTACTCATGGATCCCCTGGCACCTATGGATACCATTACAGCCCAGCTGGCATCACTCCTATAGACGGCTGCATTACAGAGCTTCCCACATCGTGTACACTTAGGAGAGCCTGCGAGACCTGGGACTATGCCCCAGAACAGATGGTATGATGACGAGTGCAGAGCCCTATACTCACGGCTCCGCATACAGAGAGCCTTGGGAGCCATCACAGAGCAGGAGTCGAGGAGAGAGATGAGGAGACTTACTCGTCGCAAAAGGCGGGCCTTCGCAGAGATACAGGAGCTAGAGATCTTTCATTTCTTCATGAGTAGAGATAGCCCTGTCTCATGGCGGCACTTCAGAGAGCCCCGGACCGCGACACCTATTGCAGACCCACAGACATGGCACACATATGCAGAGGGCCTATACCATGCCCCACAGCAGCCACCTATACCTCAGCCACAGGAGCCTCGACCTACCACAGCTAGCTTCTTTACCCACTCGATGGTACAGGAAGCTATCCGCTGCCTACAGCATGGACGGGCCGCCGACCATATGGGCCTGCAGGGTGAGCATCTCATATATGCAGTAGATTCTTTAGCTCCTTTTCTTGCACACCTGTTTAACAGGGCACTAGCAGAGGGTTTGCCTGCGGAGTGGACGATGCACACCATTGTGCCGATTCACAAAACAGGGGATATGCTCGATCCAGCAACTACAGGACGGTTATGGTTGGCCACGTGCTGGCCAAACTCTATGGTGCAGTGCTGGAGCAAGAGCTTAGCTTATATGCTAAGCAAGCAGGTTTACGCTCATCAGGGCAGGCAGGCTTCAGGAGAGCTTTCTCTACCACTGACCATGTATTCACTTTGAGATGTATGATTGATCAGGCCAGAGTGAGGAAGAGAAAGCTCTATTGCTGCTTTGTGGATTTCCGCAAGGCATTTGACACAGTACCACGAGAGAGGCTCTTTCAGCGCCTGTAGTCTCTTGGCATACCAGCAGATATGACATGGGGCATCTATGCATTATATGAGCAGGTTTTTGGGCGAGTCAGATGTCCAGGAGGTATGTCCGAGACCATTGCTAGCACCATTGGTGTGAAGCAAGGATGCCCACTTTCCCCCACGTTATTTGGGTTATACATTGATGAGGTGGCTGACTTCATTACACGGGGAGGCGGAGATGGAGTTGATTTAGCAGGTACCTCAGTACATATTATGCTCTATGCTGATGATATTGTATGTGTCTGAGTCTCGAGGTGGTCTACAGCAGCATCTACATGCACTCGATGATTTCTGCACACAGAGGGGTCTTACTGTGAACCTTGGGAAAACCAAGGTTATGGTCTTTCATACATCGAGACAGGGCAGGAGCCAGCTGACATTCACTCTCGCAGGATGCCAGGTGGAGGTGGTGACATCATACGTGTACCTAGGGGTTACCTTCTCTGCAGCAGCCACACGCTTCAGCAGCCAGAGCTAGATTGACACGGGGATATGCAGCATTGGCTATGCTAGAAAGACAGTGCCACCAGGCGCATGTTCAGGAGCCCCGGACGAAGGGGTGGCTATTTGACACATTAGTCACACCGGCATTGATGTATGGAGCAGCGGTATGGGCGCCAGGCCTTGCTACCCATTGGTGGACACAGATAGAGAGACCACAGGCCCTCATGATGGCACGCATGATACGCAGCAAACCGTCAGTACCTCATGACATTATCCGAGCAGAGTTTGCTGCGCCTCCTATGATGGTAGAGGCCATATTTCAGACTATATGCCTGCTAGACAGATTCAGAGAGATGCCACAGGACAGATTGTCATACAGAGCTTTTGAGGCATCTAGACAACTGGCTGAGGCAAGAGACAGAGGATCATGGTATGCACAGGTCACACATTGGTTCTCACAGCATGGCCTAGACATGGATCATCTACCACCATTCCAGTATGACAGGGATGCACCACATATCCGTCTCTCTCATAGTGAGAGGAACAGAGTATTGAGACAGGATCTATGGCAGCTCTATACACGAGAGACATGGATATTGCCTACAGAGCCTCTTCCACCGAAGATGCTATACTACAGAGATCACTTCATGAGTATCACTGATGATGGATTTATAGAGAGGCCTAGATACATGGAGGGCTTTTTACCACACGGCTCTCGAGTGGCTATTGGTCAGCTTAGAGTTTCATCACACCGATTGGAGATTGAGACTGGCAGAGCAGCACGGATCCCCCGAGAGGAGAGGGTATGCAGATTGTGCAGAGAGGAGGTGGAGAGTGAGGAGCATTATGTATGCAGATGCAGAGCATATACAGCCATCAGAGAGAGATATCCCATTTTATTCAGAGAGCCACATTCACTACGCCAGATCTTTGAGGCAGTAGACCAGCGCATACTGAGGAGATTCATTCTAGACATACAGCGCCACAGAGAGACATTATTACACGCTCAGACGGCTCCAGAGGGGGGGCGACAGACACAGATTACTACATTTGTTCAGAGATCCATCCCCCTCCCAGCCCCTACACGGCAGGGAATTACTCTCCAGAGAGCAGACACTTAGAGCCCGCAGGAGACAGAGGACACCTGGCTTTCGGACACCACGCCTATACCAGAGAGAGATGACAGAGATCAGAGCTTAGTTTCTCAGAGAGGGTGCGGAGCGACTGGCTCGCTTCAGAGCACACCCAGGCATGTTCTTCAGGGAGCTGTGGACACCCCCTTCACTGATGTATACCATTTTATACCCCCAGTATGGTACAGGATGGAGCTAGCTAGCTAGGTTGCATATCACGATTGTATACTCCATGCATGTAGCTTTGCATTCTCCTAGTAGTAGAGCTCCATCCCCTGCACACCCAGATTCAGCTTTTTTGTTCAGTACTTTTTCATTTTGTTGGGATGACAGAGGATACCCCATACAGGTACTCCGATTTGTCTCATAGGCCGAGTTCGGTCTTTTGGAAGACGTTAATAAAATCTTTCTTTCTTTCTTTCTTTCTCTCTCTCAGGCTGCTCATGAGGTATACCGGTTGTGGGAGATTGTTTTGAAGGCTTCCATCCATAGTTGTTTTTCGTACCGGTACGAACCCATTCATACCGTACGGTTCGCACGGCATGAGTCTCTCTCTCCCCCCCTCCCCCGAAAAAAATTTCCAAATGCTAAAAAAAATATAGAAATCCTACTTAACGAAGATTCCAAATGCCTGCAATACTTCGCAACTTTCGTGTCCACTCAGTATTCCATATGGGGTTGCTGAGAGACCTAAAAAATTGGGCAAGGTAGACTGGTAGTGTACACTTGATTGGTAGGATGAGATAATCTTGTTACATCACTTGGAGGTCCGTGGTATAGGTAGGCTAGACAGCGAGATCCTCAAGTTATATACGAGGGAGAAGATTTGGACATGGCCATTTTGATCTAGAGGGGAGTCCCTAAACCTATCACCCTAGATGCACTGCTTGTATTTGTGCAAGGATGGTTCCGTAGTCATAAACGCTACACTGGGAGACCTTTGGTAATGCATTACCCATGCAGGTTGTTTTTTGGAGACAATTGGGAGATACAAGTGGGAGAGACACATCTCCATGTTCTGGTTCCTCAAGCATTGTAGACTCCTCACCTCCCCAACCTTCCCTCACATTCAAGCTTGAAGCTCCATAGTTTGTAAGTGTTAATAAAAAAATCGTATTTTATCGTACGGTATTTGAAAATTTCATATCGTACCGAAAATTCCCATATGGTATCCTATTGTACGGTATTGTATTTTTGTACCGTGACAACTATGCTTCCATCATGAAGAAATACTGAAGGCAAGGGTATTTAATCATTGTATTATGATTTCCAGCCAGTGCCATTGTACTTCTTGTACCAGCTCTTGTACTTCCTGAACTAGCCACCACTGTTTATGGTTGCCTTGTGTTGGGCTATGTTATGGCATTTGTATATGGATAATCTAGCATCTCTGGAGTTGAGAGTAAGGCCCTCAAATTGGATTGAGACATTTATGGACAGCCACTTCTCGTGATAAGAGAGGTAGGGCTCGGTAGGAGCTTCTGTCTCATGTTTCCAACATTGTAGATATGGATGAAGTGGTTGATTTGGAGTCCATGTTTTCAGCTATGGAACCAAACAGGGCAGTAAAGGCGCTTGGTAAATGGAAGACTCGAGGATGGGATGGATGGATTGTGGAGTTCTTTCAAAAAGATTGAATAGTTATTTGCATCCAACGCAATATGGTTTTGATTCTCGTAGACAAATAACAGATAACATTACTAATGTCTATGTTGGCATAGAGTATGCAAAATATACCAAGCAAGATGTGATCTTATTGCAGGTTGATGTTGCTAAGGCTTTTGATACAGTCCAATGGGATTACATTACAGAAGGCATGGGCTTCCGTCCAAAAATGCAGAACATAATTTATTGGTCGTATCGAGATAGCATTGCCACATGCATTTTGAGAAAAGGCTTATCCTCTCAATGGGTTTTGGGTAGATCATTTTCGATAAGGCTTCCCTCTCAGTGCCTTGCTCTATGCTATTGCTACTCATCCCTTCTTGACATATATGGATAAGCTCACTGAGGCTAACAGGTTACATGGGCTTTGTCTCCTTGATGGTTGGCATTTGGTTGCTCTGGCATATGCTGATGAATCTTTCTTCTTTCCTGAGGATATGCAATCGGATCTGCAATGTCTTATGAACGCCTTGCATATGTTTGGAATGGAAACATGTCTTTTTATCAATTTTAAAAAATCAAAACGATTGCCCCTTAGCGAAGCTCAGTGGCACAACATTCTATGGCTTGGGCAAATCATATCACCTACACAACATGTCAGATAGTTGGGATATCCTGTGGGATGGAATCTTTCATTTCGTGATGCTAGAGATTGGGTGTTGCAAAAACTTATGATTAAATTGGAATATTGGAAACTCTCTACTTACCCACTTCTGTCAGATTGAGAATAGCTCAATCAATTTTGATGGCTTACATTCAAATTTTTTCTCCCTCTTCGCACATAGTATAAATAGTAAAAACCAAATCTCTTGTTTTATGACAAGAAGCATTGAGATCTTTTGGCAAGATTTTCATTATAAAGAGGCCTTGTGTCTCCTTAAGTATGAGTTCATATGCTCACCGAAAATGCATGGAGGGCTTAACATTTTTAATATCCATTATCATGTTTTGGCACACAAAGTCACTTTGCTTCCGACATTTTTTGCACAGCAACCCTGGGTGCTTATGATTGCAGCTCTTTGCTTTAATGTGAACATAGATGCGTTTGGCAAATGGCAGCTAACTCATTGGGAACTTTTATTTGGCTATGTGGGGGTAAGATTTCTGGATGCCCTTATGTCTCTTGTCTCCTTGCGGACGGGAAGCTTGTTTTGCAATATATTTGGTGGGGGTAGACCTCTTGAGACTGCAATACTTTGAGACAAGAAATGTCTTTTGAAGCCGAGCATTGCTTGCTCCTTCGGCTCTCCGATCTCCACGGCGAGCTTACTTTCTTTCTACAAAAGGCATTTAGGTTTGCCAAGATGTTGTTGATGCTGAAGGAAATGTTCTGTCCTTTCCTTGAGCTCAAAGCCGTTGGCAGTTGGGTATGCACTATAGACCTTTATGGCGCATGTTACAGGAACACTTGTAGCCTTTTACTCCTTTTATGGTTGTTCCGGATGGTGAAAGGACGTAGGATTTTGATTTTCCAAAGGGTAGATCCTGGACCTTATCCTAGTTTCTCTTTCTCTAAGGTTTCGGTTGCTTTGATCTACAAATTGATTAAGATTTGGCTCCTCACTAAGACACCCCGTTGGTGGAAACAAAACCTGAAGAAAATGTGGCATAGTAAATTGCGACTCAAATCTAGATTATTTTTATGGCGATGCTTGTTAGGAGTGCTCCCAGTTGGAGAATTTCTTGAAAAAAGACACATAGTTGTTGCGAAATGCCCTCCTTGTCGTTTTGCATAAAGGAAACAGTGATGCATCTTCTTTGGTCTTGTCCAGAGACCAAAAGTTTCCTTCGGCAAATTTCACTCTCGTAAACTCAGATTCCGAGGGTATTCATTCTATAGATTTTTTTGGTTGTTTGGTAGGTGGTCTTCTAGATTGGATCATGCACAATCCTTTCTAATGTGGACTAGATATTGGGCTTTGTGGACAATATGGCATGCAAGAAATCAGTTGGTTTTTCATTCCGTTTGGATTTCACGCTATCATTATTTCGTCAATCCTTGCATCAGTGTTTGTCTCTGACAGCATTCATCTGGATCAGATCAGTGATGTCCAATTGACTTTGTTTTTTCAGTGTTTTTAACTTGTGTGACTATTCTTCATGAAGTTTGGCTCACTTTTGAGGACTTCTTTCTTTGTATAGTGAACCAATAGAACATAGCTTTTTACAAAAAGAAAGTGTGTGTAATATATATATTAGTAGCAACTTGGGTGCCCACCCATAGACAGCTTGGTTAGCCTTGTTGTTGTCTTGTTTTGATGGTAGGCCAATCCTAAAAAACCTTCACTCCAAAAATATATTTTGCACACACTATATATATATATATATATGTGTGTGTGTGCGTGTGTGTGTGTGTATCTTGCAGCTCTTGTTGCCTGCCTCTTGGGTTCAAGAACATGCAAATCAGATTTGGCATCTTCATAAAAGTCAGGCTTGGTGGAAACAGCGGCTTCATTCTCTTTGGAAATGCAGTCTTCCTTTGAAAAGTAAACTTTTTTTATGGAGATGCTTGATTGGAGTCTTGCCAGTCGGCCTTTTCTTGGCTAGGCGACTTTTGGCACCTTCAACTTGTCATAGTTGTGGTGCTTCTCAAGAGACAGTCTTTCATCTTTTGTGGATTTGTCCTCTGACTAGGACGTTATTGGATCGGATTGCTACACGTTTGAGAGCCCGCTTCCGACAGGCACCCTTTGGGAAATACTTTTGGATCTTCGGTCTTCTCCCTTCACCCCTTAGATCCTATAAAGTCTTCTTTGATTGGGTTCGCTACTGGGCTTTATGGACTACTTGGCAGTCTCGCAACAGGATAGTTTTTGCTGGCCTCATTTGGATGCTTACTCATTCTTCCGTTCCTCTCTTCAGCAATCTTTATATGACTGTCTCTCTCTTCATGAGATTGACTCATCTCTGTATGCTCTTTTTACAGATTGTTTTTAGATGTTTAACTATGTTCACACTGAACATAGTGATCACTCTAGTAGTCTCCCTTGTATATGGTCTTTTTGGTGGATTTTCCTCGTTTTGAGGTTTCCCACCTGTAATTAATGACATGAAGCTTTACAAAAAAAAAAAAAGTGTGTGTATCTTCCATCTATGTGTGTGTGTGTGTGTGTGTGTGTAGCAACTTGGGTGCCCATCCATAGATGGCTTGGTCTTTTATCTGAAGGCGGTACAATTATGACCACAATTGGCTTGCTTGCGGGGATTTGAACTTGGAACCTCCCCCTTCCTACTTACAAACCCACACTGCTAGGCTACACACCCATTGGTTTTCTAAAGATTTACTTAATGCAAGGCATATAGAATTTTCTTGAGTGTCGTCTCCACTGGCGTCTCCATATTCTTCCATAATTATTTCTAAATCTAAACAACCAGTGGCTTCGTGCAGTGTCTTTTTAATCTAGATGGGTCTGCCTATGTCAATTTCATTGTGTTAATATTGCAAAAATTATTTAGGGGTTTCATTTATTTTGCAGGTCTACATTGATCAGGAAACATTTCTGGTAGATACAGTCTCTTGGGAGGCCTGCTTACAGACTGCAATTACTCGCCATGATTGGACTGAAGTTTCCTCTTTGCTAGGTTCAATTCCTGATTCAGTGCTGCGAGAAGGAGAACTACGGGTTTGCTTGGACAGCCCTGAGTTTACGTCAGTTCTAGGTGATGAAACAAAAGTGGAGGAAAGAAAGTCTCAAGATGGATTAAATGGATTAGATGTTGACGCTGTGGAGATGATCATACCCAGAGTAAAATTTCTGGATGTGGCTTTGGGGAATGTCTGCACGGGTTGGATTTGTCAAATGATGGAAGAAAAGTTGGCCAAAAGCCATATTTTTTTGCGCAGCTATTGGCATGGCACAAGGGAATTGATATCATTGCTTGCAAGAGCTGGGATGATGTCTGAGAAGTCTGGTAAATCAGATTTTCATAGCAGATCTCAAAAGAAAAGCAAGCTTTATAAAGAAGCTGAGCAGGCAATGCATGAACTGGCCCTGCGCCATTGTGTGCGGCATTTATTACCTAATTTCATGGCAATTTACCTGGATCATCACTCCCTAGCACTTGATACAATGTCATCAATAGTAATGCAGGCTGTCGTGGTAATTATTACTTACGGGATCTTCATAAATTTGGGATTCTTGAGAGCTGCTTATGCTTAGGTTTTCTATAAGAGGGCTTATTTTTGCTTTCTTCTAAAAGTTTTTCCCCTCTTTCTATTCCTACCATCTGAAGTTTTCTGCGGGACTCTAATCTTTTTCTGAGTGGTTTGTCCAGGGAGATTGCCAATGGGCTTTGTGGCTGCTCTTTTCTCGAATCAAGGGCCGTGAGTACGATGCATCCTTTGCCAATGCCCGCACAATCCTTGCTCACAATTTCAGCCCAGGGCAGTTATCTACTGCAACTGACATTGACGAGTTTATTTTAACTGTTGATGATATGGCTATGGTTGGGGGAGAGATGATGGCTCTTTCTACACTGATGTATGCGCCTGTAGCATTGGAAAAATGTCTATGCACTGGCAGTGTCAATAGATATGATGGACCCTCTTGGCAGTGTACTTTAGAGAATCTTCGACCAGTACTGCAAAAATATCCCACTCTTTGGCGCACTTTAGTAGCTGCTTGTTTCAGTCCAAATACTTGGTGTTTTACAACAAGCTCTCCTCCAAGAACTGGTAATTTTTTTAATAAAAAAGTGTATCCACATGTTTTAATAGGTTTAAGGATTTCTTCTGTCTGTAACAGTTAGTGCTCTCGGCAAGAGTTGGATTAAAAAAAACGTTTATCTACATATTTTAATAGGTTGAAGTATTTCTTCTGTCTGTAACAGTCAGTGCTCTCATTGATGATGTGACAGTTACTACAGCAAGGAGCAAACCAGGACTTGCTGGCTACCTACAGTGGCGTGAACAGATATTTTCTTCTGCGTGTGGTGACACATCTCTGCTTCAAATGATACCTCGTTGGCTCCCAAAGGGCGTTCAACAGTTGCTTCAATTAGCTGTCCAGGTGGGCCTCCTGGTTCGATGAGCCAAGATTGCCAACCATCTTGTCGACAAACTAAGAACGTTGTTTATTTCTGTTTACTAGCAGGGCCCTGTTGGTGGAGGCCAAGGAGTCCTTCAGGGTGGGAGTGAACATCTTGTGCAATACGCTGGAATAGCAATGGGTGAAGTTGACCCTGTTTCATGGGAAACTGCACTGCAGAAAAGCATCGAGGACGAACTCTATGCATCCTCAAAGTTTGAGGTACAGTTGAGGCTCAACAATGATTAGAGCATGGATGCGATCAAACAGCTTTAGTGCTTCAAAATATTAATGGATTTAGTTAGAGAGCCTAACTTGAACTCTCGGATCAATGTGTGATTGTTTTTTTTCCTCGTTTTAACGTTATCCTTACAGATTTCTCAAAAATTCTCAGTGCTGTATATTGTTCTTTGGTGAAACCAGAAGGTTCTTGGTAGTTGACTGCTGTGTTGATCATGCAATCGCAGGACAAAGCAGTTGGAGTAGAGCACCATCTTCGAAGGGGTCGTGCAATGGCGGCATTTAACTCGCTTCTTGCACTAAGGCTGCAGAATTTTAATGCCCAAGGATCTCTTATTCGGGAACATGTTGGAAAGTTTCAGAGAGGACAGCTACATATGTCATCTGAACTGCATGCAGTTCTCTCTCCATTGACAATGCAGGAGGAAAAGTATCTTGCCTCTGTGAGTAAACTAGCCTGTTGAATCCACTTCATATGTCTGTCTTACTAGATTTGGTGCCTTATATTTTTACAGTTAATCATAAGGTTGGCTTCCTAGTCAACTCTGTTATCTTGTTAACTCATGCAGTTGAGTTCAGTGTTCAAAAGACATGATTTAAAATTCAAAACCATAGTTTTACAGAAGGATGTTCGTTTCTGCATATTCTACGATAAATGCCCTTTACAACCACAAAAAATAAGGCTAACAATTTGTCAGCTAAGGGAAAGAACAACTTAACTCTCCTCCTCCCTCCTCCACTCTCTCTCTCTCTCTCTCTCTCTCTCTCTCTGCCCTGTGAGTCCGCCTCCCTTTTCCCACCCCCCTCCCTGCTCGTGCTGCGCGCTGGTGGTCTCCCCTGCCCGTGCTGCTCTGTGCTGCCTGCCGCCCTTGCTCCGTGCGCTGCGCTACTCTGTGCGCCGCCCTTTTGGGTGTCGTGCTGCGCCTTCTGCCCTGTGAGTCTGCCTCCCTTTTCCTACCCGCCCTTGCTCAGGCCCCCAAGGCAGCAACTAGGGGAAATAGCCACAATGAACGTACAGGAGCTGGAGGCGTACATCAAGACAGTGGAGGACAACACCAAGAAGTTACTGGGTGAACAAAGAAGAAGGTGCTGGACAGGGTTCTGAACCAACATGAAAAACAGTTGAAAGGCCTCCGCAAGGAGATACAGGGAAAGAACAACAAGATTGAAGAACTGGCAGCCCAGGTGAACCACCAGGAAGAGGTGATTCAGATGTTGAAAGAGACCCAGCTGCAACAAACAGGAATGCCAGAGGCTGCCCCAATGATAGGGGAACTCTGGGCAGAAATGGAAGCCCTAAAGGCTACGGTCAAGGACCATACAGTGGAGGAAGGGGAACTGAATATTCAGGAGGGTTTAAGGACTGACTTGGAGCAGTTGAAAGCTGCGGGAAGAACTGCAGACCACTAAGAAAGATTGGGTGGAGGTGGTAAAGAAGCACCAACCCCCACAGAGCATCATACATGAGACTATCGAGGAGGAGAAACGCAGGAAGGATAGGGCCCTCCATGTGCGAGTACGGGGGCTTCCGCCAAGGAGGATGCCATGACGTTTTGCGAGATGCTAGGAGTGGACGGGATCGCCCCCCCCCTTTGCAGATACATGGAGGGCAGGAAAGGATATGACACGAGAGCGACCCCTCATCATTAGATTCCCTGATGGCACCAGCAGACAGGCCTTCTTACTATTTAGACAGGCGGGCTGCCCTCAAGGGCACACAGGTGTACATGGGAGATGATCTCACTCCAGCACAGGTGGCACATCGGCATGAGGCGATGGTGACTGTTCATGAGGCCCGCAGAGCAGGCAAGTGGGCTATCTACAGAGATGGTAGAGTCATTATCATTGAGCGCCGTCCCAAATAGGGACGCGGGGTCTATGAGACCAAACACCTGGGGTTGGCAGTATGGAACTGCAATGGCATGCTGTGGTCGAATCCAGGAGGCTTGAGCGAGATTCTCACAGGCACAGGGATGTCATTTTTTATACAGAGACTCATCAGAGCCCTGAGAGGGGCTTACCATACATAGCCAGGTATGAGTGGGAGTCAGCTTTTCGAGGCGAGACCCGCACATCAGGAGGAGTACGTGGCTCGGGGGGGGGGGGGGGGGGGGGGGGGGTAGCTGTCCTTTTTAGATCCCATCTCCGAAAGATTCTCAGCATCATCTGGAAGGATGAGGATGCACGATATCTTTGGGTGCGGCTACAGCATGGCCAGTCACCGTACTTACCATTATACGGGGATATCATGGAGTTCTCACAGTTGGGGGAAGTCCTCTTGCTCGGGGATTTCAACGCTAGGACGGGAAGTTAGCAGGTCCCACTCTAGATGACCCTATGAGACTACAGGAGCTGGACATCACTGACACAGGGCTACAGCGATCATCACAGGACCGTGAGGAGGTCACAGTGTATGGGAGATATTTCTTAGAGTTGGGAGCTGCACATGGTCTCGTTATCTATAACGGGATGTCCCGATGGCCCTCCTCCGGCGCCCTCACCTCCTTCCCCCACTCATGAGGTACTAGCACTGTCGACTACCTTATGGGATCTCCGGCTTTGGCACACCTTATCCCCGACTTCTCCATTCCGCCACCCCCTTTTGAAGCTGACCATGCCTATCTCTCATTCACTCTTACCTGCACACCACCCGTCCCTCCACCACCACCCCCCATCTCACATTACACTTACGTTCTTTTTGATCATGAGCTTGACCTTGTTTACTCCAACCACATCTACCGCCAACTCCAGGATGTGGAACCTACTGTCCCCCTATCCACCCTCACAACACAACTCACCACCATACTCCACACATCCGCCACTGCTTCTTTCATCTGCACACAGCGGTCTACCGCCAAGCCACCTTGCGGTTCCATGCCCCACAACTGTTGGTATGATGATGAATGTTGGGCCACACGCTCTCGTCTTAAGCATGAGGTACGGAATGGGCAAATCACGAATTGCCAACCGCAACGGATTTCTCAACGGCTCACCCAACGCAAGAAATGGGAGTTCTATGCTCGGAAAGAGGATGAGTTATACCGATTTTTCTTAGGGCCGAACTGCAAAGAGGCCTGGAGGAAACTCCGAGAACATCGCCCTCCCACACCTATCACTTGCCCGGACACATGGCACTCCTGTGTACGCTCCCTCTATCGTATCCCCCATCAGCCACCCCTACCCCCACCACCAGATCCCCCCCCCACCACCTCCACCTTCTTCACAAAGGGCATGGTCCTCAAGGCCATTCGTAGACTATGCAATGGGCGAGCCCAAGATCATGAGGGACTCACTGCCGAGTACATCTTGCATGTTGATGATACCCTGGCGCCCCTACTAGCCTACATGTTCAATAGAGCCCTTTGTGAAGGATTTCCACCCTCTTGGTCCACAACACCATCACCCCCATCCTCAAAGCCGGAGATCCACTTGATCCTAATAACTACAGGACGATCATGATTGGCCAGACATTGGCCAAACTTTATGGATCAGTGCTAGAGGTGGAGCTCAGTTCATTTGTAGAGAGCTAGGGATGCAGAGCCTCAGGACAAGCTGGCTTTCGAATGAGCTACTCTACCCTTGACCACATCTTCACCCTCCGTGCCATCATCGAGGAGGGTAGAGCACAACATCAGAGGATTTACTGCTGCTTTGTGGATTTCCGCAAAGCTTTTGATACTGTGCCCGAGCCCGCCTCCTACACTGTCTACAGGAGATTGGAGTCCCATCTGACACGATTTGGAGCATCATCGCCCTCTATGAGTCCGTCACCAGACAAGTGAGAGTCCCTGGAGGTACATCACAGGAGATTTCCAGCATTGTTGGGGTGAAACAGGGCTGCCCTCTATCACCCCCTCTTTTCGGCCTCTACATTGATGAGATCTCGAGCTTCATTGACGGCCGGATTAGGTGGGGCTGGTCCCACACTGGCAGGCATATTGATCCCCATACTACTTTATGCATATGACATCGTCCTCCTCTCAAACTCAGCCGAAGGGCTTCAGAGACAATTGGATGCCTTACATGACTTTTGCACTCAACGGGACCTCTCTGTTAACCTTGGTAAAACCAAGGTAATGGTCTTCAATACCTCTCGCCCCTTCACATCCTAATACCTCTTGCCCCTTCACATCCAGATCGAGCTTCACATATAGAGGGGATCCTGTGGAGATTGTCTCATCCTATGTCTACCTTGGTGTCACTTTCAGTGGCCCAAGCTTTACCATGCTTCCCGCAGCACATGCCAAAGTGACGCGGGGATATGCAACCTTGAGCTTACTTGAGCGGCAGTGCTTCTAGGCACATTTCCAAGAGCCCAGGATGAAGGGCTGGCTTTTTGACACCCTCGTCACACCAGCCTTGATGTATGGAGTAGCTTTTTGGGGGCGAGATTTATCCGATGAGGATTGGCAGCAAGTTGAGAGGCCCCATGTCATGATGTTCTCCCATATGATCCACAGCAAACCATCAGTAGTCCCACACCAGATTATCCAGGAAGAGTTTGCTGCAACCCCGATGGTAGTGGAGGCACTCTTCCAGACAGTCACATACCTCCATCGCATTAGTCACATGGATCCCCACAGGTACCCGAGGAGGCTTGCCCTGGAGTCCTCCAGACAGCTAGCACTTGAGGGGCACTCTGGAGTATGGTATGCACTAGTTTCCACTTGGTTCTCAGTATATGGGCTCTGCATGGACCGCCTACCCCCCCCCCCCCCCCCCTTCAGTATAGTTTGGACTCCCCTTTTCTCCGGCTGTCTCACGAGGATACCAACCGGGTTATCTGGTCAGATCTTCTCAGCCTCTACACACATTGCACATGGATCACACCTCCGGAGCTCCCCACGAAGATGCACTTCTACAGAGATCACTTCCTCACACTCACTGAGGATGGATTCATCCAAGAGCCGGGCTACTTGAGTGTTCACATGTCCCATGCCATGCGGATTACGATTGGCCAGATACGGGTTCCATCCCACCGCCTCATAGTGGAGACAGGTAGAGCTAGCTGCTAAGCGCATCTTCAGAGCTCGGAAGCTCATACGGAGACCCAGAGAGGAGAGGATCTGCCGACTATGCTACACAGAGGTTGAGACGGAGGAGCATTACATATGCCGTTGGCCAGTATACTATGAGATCCGCGGGAGGTTTCACTGTCTATTTCGTGAGGGATTCGGTCCACTCTCCAGGATCATTGACTTCCAGGACCAGCGTTGCCTGGGCCTGTTCCTGCTTGAGCTCCACAGACACAGGGACACCCTCTTGAGAGAGCCTCGGCCCCAGCCACCCTGCCCCCTCCCTCGCCAGCCAACCATCACTAGTTTCTTCCGGACCCAGGAGGTGGAGGACACCGACATAGTGGATCTTGTGGACCCTCCATGAGCTACTCTGGACCTACATCGCCTGAGAGGAGTTACCTCGGACCGAGCCTCTGCACTCTGGCATGCCCGACGCCCTCGACCCCCCCATCAGCCACGATCACCTCATCAGCTCCAGATCTAGGACATGCTCCACCGCCATCAAGCTACCTTTCCACGTGGAGACCTCTTGGCCATACTCTTCAGCCCCATGCTTGATATATATATATTTCCAGAAAAGATCCTTTCATTAGTTATATTAAAAAAACGCCTGTAGGGCTACAGAAGACTCTCTCTTGTTCATAAAAAAACAGAGCAGAGATCCAAGCAAGGCAGCTAGGGAGACTCTCCCTAGGTGCAGAAAAGTACAAATATCAGCACAAAGAACTGAGGGGCTATATCATACAATAGGAGGGGGAAACAGCCAAACAGGTGGCCTGTAGTGCCAGCGGGGAGAACCCGCGTGTAGGGTATAGAAGGGGCCGCTGCACCAAGTGGTGTGAAAGGCTTGGTGCCGCAAGATCGCCTCATCCGAGTCGCCCCGGATGTGGTCATACTGTCCTCGCAGGGTGTGGATCAACTCCTGCCAAATCCCCCGGACAGTCTCTGCTGGTGGCTCCGGTCTCCCCTCAAAGGCCCTGAAACACCGGGCTCTCCAGGTGAACCAGATGGTGAGGCTACTGAGGAGCTCCCATCGTATATCCCTCTCCTGTGTCCAGTTGGCGGACGAGAAATCCGATGAAGGAAGAAGGCGAGGCTGGCCCCTAATGAATCTGATGGCCTGGCTGTCCTGCTCTGTCTCATAGCCCATAGCAGGCCTTGACGAAGTCGACCAAGCAGCGGCACCCCACGTAAACATGCCCTCTGGAGAGAGGGGGCCAGAATGCGCAGCATCCCCAGCCAAATCTGCTGCGCTTGAGGACAGTCCCAGAGGCAATGTCTCTGTGTCTCCAAAGGGTGGCTGCATCGGACGCAGGCCGCCGGAAGACCACTGTAGACAAGCCAGGTGCCAACTGCAGAGCCCCTGTGGGCGACCAGGCACTGGAAAGTCGAGATCCTGCGTGCCTGTCGACTAGCCCAGAGCCTGGTCCAAAAATCAGCAGCCAAATCTGTTGCGCCTCAGGACAGTCCTAGAGAGGGGGGCCAGAATGCGCAGCATGCGTAGCCAAATTTGCTGCGCCTGAGGACAGTCCCAGAGGCAATGTCTCTGTGTCTCCAAAGGGTGGCCGGATCAAACGCAGGCTGCCGGAAGACCACTGTAGACAAGCCAGGTGCCAACTGCAGAGCCCGTGTGGGCGACCAGCCCACTGGAAAGTCGAGATCCTGCGTGCCTGTCGACTAGCCCAGAGCCTGGTCCAAAAATCCTCCAGGAACTCTTGTGAGAGTCCCTGTAGCCGCCAATGCTCCGATGCAGCTGGAGAGACCATCATCCTGCGCGTCAAAAAATGTCTCCCCAACCGAACAGTGTACTGGAAAAAGGTGATCTCTGTGGCCTCAGGGGATGCATAAGGATCATGCCACTCGTACTCGCCAGGGTCCCACTGGAGCCGGGCCAAGGGGCGCGCTGCATATGCCCATATGCGCCAATCAAGAGTCCACATCTGCAGGGTCTGGATCAATATGCCACTTCCGGGAAGCGGCGGCCACTACCTTTATCCTCTGAAAGATGCACTCTGCAACCAAAGGCGACTCCGCCTCCACTCTCTGAAGTCTGCCCTCATCCTGGATCTCATAGTAGAGGCATCTACCATCCTCAGTGCAAGCTCTGACAGCAATCAGGATCTCCAACTGTGTAAAGGCTCCCATCCACCGTGGGGCCATTGGCTCGAGAGGCGTGAACCACTCCTCTGTGAGTGCCTCCTGAATGTCATCCCTCATAATCAGCCCCTCTCTGAAGTGACTCAGCCTCTCCACCTGGATCTCCTCTAGGAGACTGCAGAAGGCCTGCCAGTCTCCAAAACTACGTGCTGGGCCTGCCGCCAATGGTCCCCAGGCTAGACGAGGCCGAGAACCCAGCATGTGACCCTGCTCTGTGCGTACCGCTGGGCTCCAGATGAGTGGCTGTCTGGCCCGCTCCTCATCACAAGAAGGAGGTCTCTGAGAGAGTCCCGGTCTCAGCAACTCCCAAGCTCGTAGGATGCTCAAGGCAAATCTGTCCTCCCATCCTCTACTGAGGCCTGTCCTCCTCATCTCTATGAAGATCTATCGTTTCTCTGGTGCCCAAGTGCCCCCTGCTGGGGGAGCCCTAGCCTGCAGCCGCTGAAAAAGAAGCTCCTTCCAAGGCTCAGCGCCTGGAAGCAGCCCCCGAACAATAAGCTTCCCCAATAAGGCTCTACTCTGATCAACTGGATCTATAATGCCCAAGCCCCCCTGGGCCATCGGAAGTGTAATAACTGCCCAAGCAACCTTAGCCCAGGCTGGCTGACCATCCCGCCCAGACCAAAGAAAGTTCCTGGTCAGCCTCTGTACCTGGTTGATGCAAGAGCTCAAGAAGATCGAGCAAGACGTGATGTACCACATGGTCGCTAAAAGCACCTGATTTGCCACCACCACCCTCCCAGCCAAGGATAGCCGAGCTGTACTCCAATACAAAAGCTTCTTCCGAATGCTCAGAAGAAGCGGGGCAATCTGCTGCTCAGGTGACAAATCTAGTCCAATCTGGCATCCCAAATACCGCACTGCTGTGCCAGGAGGAATCCATCTAAAACCCGGGTCTGGGCTCCATGCCGGAGTGGGAGCGCTACTGATCCAAAAGGCCACTGTCTTGCGCGAATTGATCAATGCTCCCGAAGCTGCACTAAAAACCTGAAGTGACTGCTCTGTCCGTTGAAGATTGGCCTCTTGGCCATGCAAAAATAAACCCGTGTCATCAGCAAACTCAGCATCGAGCAGGTCCTCCCCCCCAACTGGGAGCTGGAGTCCTCTCAAACCAACCTCCTCTGCCGTCAGATACATGCTCATAGCCTCAGCAAAGAAGAGAAAAAGAAAAGGGGCGAGAGGACACCCCTGACGGACTGATCTGGTCAACTCAAAACTCGGCCCCTGTCCTCCTGCCATCAGCACCTGGCTACGAGCTGTGGAATATAGAGTCACCACTCCTCGAATCCAAACTGGCTCAAAGCCCAGGTGAAGCATAGTGCTCTCTAAGAAACCCCAATCGACCCTATCGTATGCCTTCTCAAAATCAAGAAGCATCACGACCAGGTCCTCATCGAGAAATCTAGCTCGGGCCGTCGCCTCCCAGTAGGTGAAAATGTTGTCAAGGATACTGCGCTCCTTGACGAATCCTGTCTGGGTAGCATGAATCAACTCCCCCAGGAAGGGCTGGATCCTCAAACTCAAGGCCTTTGCTGAGACCTTGTAGACAGTATTGAGGATCGTAATCGGTCTCCAATGCCGAATATCATCTGATACTCCCTCCCCCTTTGGGATAAGAAAGATCAAGCCCTCTGAAAAGCTCTGTGGCATCACCCCAGTGTCCAAAACATACTGAAAGCCCCTGCGGAGGCCTGGCCCCAAAAGGTCCCAATAGCGCATAAAAAAGGCAGGCGTCAATCCGTCCTCCCCAGGGCAACTGTGGCGCGGAAGGACCCTCAAGGCCTCAGCAAGCTCAACCTCTGAAAGAGGCTCACCCAGAACTGTGCGCATACGATCTGTGACCCTCCTCTGCACATGGGCCCACATAGTCTGTCTGCAAGCATCCCGAGCCTCAGTGGTGGCTGGCTCCGTTGAAAGCAGGTCTCTATAGAACTCAGTGGCAATGGCTCTGATCTCCCCGGGCTCAGTGGCTATGTGTCCCATCTACCAGGCATCACCGAACTGTATCTCTGGATCCTGCTCTCACCCAAATGGTGCTCCTGCATCATCAGAATATCAATACTGCCCCCAACCAGGCATCTCTGAAGCTCCTGCCTCAAGCAACCACGATAACGTATATAGTGTGCGCCGCCAAGGCCCTGTACATTCCATGAGATGATCCTCATGGATGACCTGCTGAGGTGGAGGTTGTCTCAGCCGTACGATGGGCCTTCGCAAGCGGCTTGGATGGAGAATAGTCCCCATCCGAGCGGCTACGAATCTGCCCACCCGGTGTGCTGCAAGAATCGCGGATCAGGCGCCAGTGGCTGTGTCCCATGGCGACTGCCTCCCGCTCAGACAGAGCAACCTCGTGTATGCATACATATCCAGGGTCGCGTGCTAAGTCTGCCACTATGCGAACCACCAAATGCCGGATCCCGGAGGCATCCACACTCCCGGTATCAAAGAAAAAATGAGCCAACTCCCATAGTCGGCCTATCATGTCTATCACCTCCAGATCGCTCACATGGTGAGAAAACTCAACTGCCTGTGTCTTCAAAATGCTAAGAGCGAGATCCAGAGTCCACTCCCGGTCGCTAGGGCCACAGAGAGGGAATGAGAAGGCGTGCCTTCTCCCCTCGGGCCGGAGGTATCACTACATGAACTCTGATGGGTGCTGGCTCATGGGGGCCCTCCGCTCCAAAAAGCCGTGTGAAGGAGTAATCAAAAGCCTCCGAGCGTTGTCTAGTGTCGAGACGACTCAGCTGACTGCGGATAGAGGATATCTGTGAAGCCCGAATTGTTGGGGTAAAGGCGTTATGCCCACCCTTATAGTGTGTACAAGCCCATAAGTTATAGTACATAGTACACTTAGTACTTTTAATGTACTAAGTGCACTAGTGCAATATACATGTGTGATAGGGGAGTCACACACTCATGCTATTGATGAGTTGACTTATCCCCACAACTCTCTCTCTCTCTCTCCCTTGTTCTTCTCTGTGTATGTCTCCCACATGAATTAACCCTAATTCCTGTTTCTCCCACACAACTGGTATCAGAGCCTGCAGGTCGACTAGGGGTTGACGCTGAGTTTCTTCAGAAACGCGTAGCTGAAGCTAAAGCTGGAGCAGGCCAGTCCTCTCTGTTTGATCGAGCAACGAAAGCCCAAGACTCCCTTTCGTCTGTGTATACTCTGGAAAGGCCAAGGTGGTAGAAGCGATAACCACAGCCGAATAGAGGCCTGACGAAAGGGCAGGCGGACACGTAGGCTTATTGCTGGGCGTGAGCGAAGGCGGCAACTGGGCGTAAGCGAGCGCATTTGCATTGTAGCGAAAACACCCGTAGCGCTACTAGGTGGAGGCGGCGAAGGCTTTAGTCGACCGCTGGTCACCGAGCGAAAACACGCGAAGCGAAGGCTACTAGGCCAGCGCGCATAACTCCCGGCGCCCGTCAACTGGCCGCGTAGCCAACAAATAGACGCCCAGCGCTAATACGCTTCCTCTTTTTTTTTTTCGAGTTGCTTGTGAATAGGCGAAGGCAGCCAGGTATGCGTGTTGTTGCCCTTCTGCTGCACAAGAGCCTCCAACAACAAGAGGGTAAAGGACAACCATGAAGCTTCTGCCCAGGGAAAACGAGAAGCTTTTCTTGCATCAGGCATGCTTCCTTGCAAGTGGGAAGAAGATGCCCCCCCCTTCTTGCAACAACTAAAATTCAGTCTGCAGATCAGAGAAATTCAAAAAAATTAAGAGGTATTTGCCTTCAATTTTGGGAATTTCTTATCATTTCAATCAATTGAGCAGGTACAGGTGCCCAATTGCTCAATTTTTGAGCAAAATTGGCAAAATTGGGTGACATTGGTCACAATCAGGATCAATTTGCAGGAAATTGGTCACAATCAGGATCAATTTGCAGGAAATTGGATGTCGAAATTTGGGGCTTTTGATGTAATTGTGCAATTAAGCACTCATACATGCTGTATGATGTGAAAAATCGCACATTTGGGCAAAATTGCAGCAAATTGCAGTGCAAATCAAGGGGCTTTTGTGCCGATTTGGTTGATTTGCATGCAGGCAATCGCATTTGATGCTGTGGATAATGTGTTGATGCCTTACAAGCACTCAATGTGCCTGTAAATCAAGGGGGTTTCATGTATTTGATGTATATGTGGCCAGGGGGAAGCATCGTAAACACTCTGGATGCCTTCATGTGCGTCAATGTACCATGTATGATCAGAAATTGATCTTAAATCAAGGCGCTTTTCAAGTTCGTATGCTTGTTGAGCTTGGCAAAGCAGCAGGCAAGACATTTATGCCTTGAATCCTCAAAAATCAGCTTGCAGTCAAGGGGCTTTTGCCCAATTTCTGTTCGGGACTGTTTTATGCAGTGTTCGGGACTATAAAAGTCTGATTTTTACTCATTTGGACAGCCAGGAGAGCATTTATTGCTACTGTACCTGCTGGTATAGATTTGGCACAGCTTTGTGCAAGTTTTGGCATGGCTGTACACTGATTTGAGTGAGGAAAAGGTTCAATTTCAGTTGCTGTACTTGCCGTTACAGGTTTGGTACATCATTGGTGAGCATTTAGTACTGCTGTACAGTACTTTGGAAGGGCAATAGAGCACATTTAAGGTGCTGTCCAAAATTTGCAGCAACCAGATTTTGGTGATTTCATCACAAACAGTGGGAGAAAAGTTGCATTTGTGCTTCCGCAGTGGGAGATAAAGCTTGGGAGAACAACAGTGAGCACTTTGTGTGCTTTTGGTGCAGTGTTTGCACAGTTTGCAGGGAGTCAGGCATTGACAGGTTGCATATTGCTATGGCAACCACAGGTGAGAGCTCTTCATTGCTTCACATCAAGAAGCTTGAAGGCTCACATAACTATGATATTTGGCAAACCCAGTGCTACAATGTGTTGCTCCAGAAAAAGCAGCACAAGCCTATCAAAGAAAGGGGTGTAATGCCCGCTTCTCTTACTGCTGAAGAGTGGGAAGATATGGATGAGCTGGCAAGATCTACTATCATGTTGTCTGTGTCAGACTCATTACTTTTCAGCATTCGTGAAGAGAAGACAGCTTGGGGAATGTGGCAGAGATTGCAGGACTTGTATGCCCAACAAAGTGCCTCAAGCAAAGTGTATTGGTTGAAGAAACTCATAGGTCTTCAGATGAAGGAAGGGGCGTCTATGACAGCCCATCTAAATGAGTTTAATGGTATTGTCAACCATGTCATTAATCAAAAGTTGGCAATGGACGATGAGTTCAAAGCCACTTTTCTGTTATGCACTTTGCCAGAGAGTTGGGACACATTCAGGACAGCCACTAGCAATTCGCATGCTATGCTGTCATATGCAGATGTTGAGGGTGCTCTTCTTCAAGAAGATTTGAACAGGAAAAACAACTCTGTTGGAAAGTCCAATGCAATGAATGCACGTGGGAGATCCCAGCAAAGGGGAAAAAGCCAAGAAAGGGGAAGGAGCAAGTCTCGCTCCAAAAAGGATTTGGAATGCCATTATTGTGGCAAGAAGGGACACATTAAAAAGCAATGCTACAAATGGAAAAATGATCAAAAGGAAAAGGGAAAAGGCAAAGACAAAGAGAAAGATGAAGCCAAAGATGTAAAGCCAAAGGGCAAAAGTGGAGTCAAGATTGAAGAAATCAATGTGTCACATGCAGGTGGCAGTGAGGATGAGGTCCTATTTACTTCTTCACTTGATGCCCATTCACTTCTTACAGGTGGTCATGGTATGCACTCATGGATCATTGATTCAGGTGCCTCCTTTCATGTCACAGGTTGCAGAGACTTGTTTGTCAGGTATACTGCTGGCAATGAAGGAGTGGTTTATTTGGGTGATAACCATGCATGCAAGATTCTTGGCAGAGGTGATGTGAGGCTTGTGTTTTCAGATGGCTCACAGCTTATGCTCCATGATGTCAGGCATGTGCCTGAGATCAAGAAGAATCTGCTTTCTACTGGACAGCTTGATGATGCTGATTATGTTACCACATTTGGTAGTGGAAAGTGGAAGATTAGTAAGGGCTCACTGGTTGTTGCCAGAGGCTCTAAGGTGGACACTCTTTACTTTATGCATGCAGGTGTTTGTCACCATGCTAATGTAAATGCAACCGAGCTGCCGGAAATCTCTATGTGGCATAGCCGGTTGGGACACATGAGTGTCAAAGGAATGGAGCAATTGTCTCGTTTGGGTTACTTGCCTTCTCTAAAGTTTTCAAGTTTTCAGTTTTGTGAGCATTGTATATATGGCAGGCAACTGCAATGCCCCCACAAGAAAGCTCTTGGACAGAGAGATGCTCAGTTAGAGCTTGTGCATACAGATGTATGTGAGATGCCTCAGCTTTCTTTGGGAGGGGCAAAATATTGTGCGTCTTTTATTGATGATGCCACACGTAAGGTGTGGGTTTATCCTCTTCGTTTGAAGAGTGATACATTCTCAGTGTTTGAGAAGTTTGTTGCTCTTGTTGAGAATCAAACTGGCAAAACACTGAAGGCTTTGCGTTCCGACAATGGTGGAGAGTATATGTCCAAACAGTTTCAGGACTTTTGTGATGCTAAAGGCATCAAGAGGGAGCTCTCTACTCCTTATGATCCTCCACAAAATGGGACAGCAGAGAGGATGAACAGGACCATACAGGAGAAGGTCCGTTCTATGTTGTCACATGCTGCATTACCTCATGGTTTTTGGGCTGAAGTTGTTATGATAGCCGTTCACCTTATAAACAGGTCACCTAACACGAGGCTTGGTGGGAAAGTGCCAGAAGAAGTATGGACAGGGAAGCCTCCGTCATACAAGCACTTGAGAGTGTTTGGTTGCGTTGCGTACGTGCACATACGCAGGGAAATGCGCACCAAACTTGATCCTAAGTCTCATAAATGCATATTCCTAGGATATGGTGACAGAGGTGAAATGGGGTATAGACTTTGGGATCCCATGAATAGAAAGATCATACGCAGCAATGATGTCATTTTTGATGAAACATGCATGTATAAGGAGCCTGCAAGGCAACAGGAGCCTGGCAGAGTCATCTTTGATGATGATGGACATCATGGACAACAACAAAGGGCTGTAAATCAGCCATTACAGCAGGAAAACCAGCCCTTAAATGGTGCTGAAAAAGGTCCAAATGGACAGCCAGAGATGGCAGAAGATATCCCTATGGATATACCACAGTTAGAGGAGATACCGGGCATGATTTTTCAGCCTTATGGCATGGAACAGGAGCCACCAATGGGTGATATGCAGGCTGGACAGCAACCTGCAAATGATGGTCATTGGGTACGGAGGTCCACAAGACCCTCCAGAGCCCCTGACAGGTTTGTTCCAGGGGTTGACTACTTGATGCTCACTGACTGTGGGGAGCCCTCATGTTATAAAGAGGCTTTACAGAGGGCAGACAAGGCTCTATGGGAGCGTGCCATGAAGTCAGAGATGGATTCTCTGCATAAAAATGGAACTTGGAAGTTGGTGCATTTGCCTGCAGGCAAGAAGGTTTTGCCATGTGTCAGGTTTTTTTCTGTAAAGCTGTTTTGAGTCAGTGTACATATGGTATGGATGGTGTGCAATAAAACTTTGCCCTGAATGCCCTGGCAAGTGTACAGCCTGAATGGTTTGGTTGAAAGTTGGTTTATGCATGTGTTTTTTTCCGGAGAAAGTGCTGGAGATCTAAAGTTTTTAGTGCAACTGTGTGGTGTACAGATGGTTACTAAGCAGGGCACCGACTGGAAATTGATGGGTTTAGTAAGTAGGTGATGATGATGATGAGCGGTGGCAGCTCTCATATAGTTTTGGAAAATTGTGGATCGTCATGTGAAAGGAGTAAGAGAGTTTTTTAGCATTGGGTGGTCATTATCTTGTGGCTTGGAGATTTTTAAAATAAAAAATACATATCCATATGGCCAATAACAAATAGCCACATGGAAGAGTGTGTAGGCGCAATCTCTCGAAGACTCGAAAGATGGAAGGTGGCGGAATTCTGGGAGGGGAAGCCGCTTTGAAGGATAGAAGCCGTCGGCTCTTAAAAAAAGAGGGGGAGACACTTGTTGCAGAGAGCAGAAGGGCTTGCGGGGTTGCTACAGAAACTGGACCGACTGCAGTTAGGAGGAGAAGGTGTTGCATTGGTCAGCTTGCACTGGCTGGCGCAGACGAGGAGACCCTCTGAGGTGTGGCTACAAAGCTGCAGAAAGGAGACGCAGGGGACAAGAAGAGGCCGCCGTGTTGTGTAGCAGCTGGGACGAGTAGCGAAGCAGAGGCGAGTCGACTGGTTGCCTTGTGTGTGAAGGGCCACAGGCGCAGAGGGCTGGAGATGAGCAGCAGCCGAGGTGGTCGCCAAAGTAGCCGAAGGTGACAGGCTGTAACAGAAGGGAGAGGAGCCGCTTTTGCTGATGTGCGGCCTGGAGTGTAGGTGCAAGAGGAGAACAGCTAACGTGAAAATGGGCTGAGCCCTCCGTGTGAAGAACTAAGGACCTGCACAACAGACGACTGGGAGCAACGGGCTGGTAAAAAGGAAGCCTGGCTGAGGTTCTAGAGAGAGGCGAGGAAAGTAGGTGGCCGCCTCTGGTTTCTGTGCAGAGCCAACGCAGGTAGAGGCTTTGGGGTGATCTGCAGAGGAGGTGGGCCGCACTTGTGAAGAGCCAGAAGAGAAGCGGAGAGCGTGTGTTGCCGCTTTGGTTGGTTTTGACGCTGGTGGTGGTTGGTGACGACGGTGAGAGAGGGAGAGCTTGGCAAAAATCAAGGGGAGGTAATGCTATTATGGTATTACTTATTGTTGCAATTGATACTAGGGTGATTCGTGGGGCAACAAGAAGGTGATGATGCTATGGTAGCATCTCCTATCAAGCTCAGGTTTTCTTTGAAAAGGCACTATGGCTCTGGGCATGAGCTCAAAACATGAAGCTATTCTGCTGGTGGGTCTTGTTACAGCTTGTGGTATTTGGGGTCTTCCTCATACCCCGTCGCACACTCCATGATTCCTTTTGTTTGGTGATGTAGTATTGTGATCTATGCATCTATGTTGCTAAAATGAATGGGGGACAACCTTGTGAGTATACATCCTTTGTGTTGATGTGAAGGTGTTGTGTATGTATGGTTGTGTGAGGTAAAGCTTCTGTGTCAGAAGAAGCTTGTATGAAAATGTCGATTGGAAATTCAAAGATGAATGATACTGGTGATGTATCTGGCTATGGTTGTGTGTTGGTATCCTGTGTGTGTTGATTTGTAGGAGAAGGCGTGATTGACGTGTTTGGTGGTGTAGTCCACGGGTTTACACTCTCACAGTGCACTTTGTGCCAGCCTTCGATTACCTCGTCATGCACACAGTGGAAGTGTAGGTGTTGCTGGGTGTTTACTTGATTATGGTGTCCCTGTTTTGTATTGTTTGTCTGCTAGTGTGGGTTGGGTGGTGAGTGCGAGAACTGTTCCAGCTTGAGAAGCTGGTGGTGCCCCTTATGCTTGTGAGTGTTCTGAAGGTGGTGAGTCGGCGAGCTATAGTGGCCTTCTTGTGTTCCTGAGCTGCCTCACATCTTTCTGGTGCCCCCACTGAGGAGTGGCTCATTCCAGACATTGTTTGACTGAGGATTGCTCAGGGATTTCTCTTACGAGGGTGTATGCCCCAGAGTGAGAGATTGAAGGAAGGTGTTTTTGGTTTTTTGCTTGGGATCTGACGAGAGGTTTTGGGATCAAGATGATGTCTTATCCAGAGTTTTATGGTGGTCCGAATGAGGATGTGGCAGACTTCTTGGAAAGGATGGAGGTTGCATGTATAAGCAACCATATTAATGAGTCGGTACAGGTGTTGCGGCTACTGAGCATCTGTTTGAAAGGGGATGCAAGGACCTGGTACAGGACTTATGAGGAGTCATTGAGGGCTGCTGTTCCACATCTAGATATGACTGAAAATGGATTAAAGACAGCACTTAGCAACAGGTTCAAGAAGGTGGAAGACCCTGATAAAGTTTGGCATGAGGTGCAAGCTCTGACACAAGGTGAGTTTGAATCATTAGATGATTATATGAGGAAATTTTCTTTGTTATGGGAAACTCTATGCAGGGCTTTAGGGGAAGACCAGGTACCGCCAGATATGATGAAAAAGAACAAGTTTGTAGCCGGGCTTAAGAGGAGTATTCGTTGGAAAGTGGAATTGAAGAAGCCCAGGCCTTTTGAAGATGCAGTAGAAATTGCTAAGTCAAAAGACTGGAAGCTGCAACGAATGAATCAGCTGGGGATGATTCCAGTTGTAGCACAGCCGGAAATTCGTAGAGTGGAGGCTACACCCATGAGTGCAGTGATCGAGAGGATGAAGCCCACTGAAGCCCAAGCTATGCAGATGGTGCCTCAAGCTAGTCAAGGAGTACCTATGGTTCCTGCAGGTTCTGATGAGGGATTGCGGCAGGATATGAAACAGATGGTTGATCTTATGAAGAATTTGAGCTTGAATTTAATGGGAAGTACAGGTGGTGGACGTGGTAGAGGCCGTGGCCACAATCATGAGGAGGGGGATGGACAAGCAGGGTATGGACGTGGTCGCGGTAGGGGCCGTCGTTTCATCCCTACATGCTGGAACTGTGGTGAGCTTGGTCATCTGAGTACGGATTGTGATAAGCCTCAGCGTATGGGTGGTGATATGTACCCACTACCTTCACAGTTACCTGACAGGTCAAAAGATTTTGGTATTGATATTAGGGATCAAGCAGGCCCCAGTGGAATTACAGCTGAGGAGAAGGGAAAGGCAAAGGTCATGAATGTTGTTACTCTGGAGAATGTTCAGGTGAGAGAAGAAGGGGATGTAATGCCTGTTGGCAAGCGCACAACGGATGAAAGAGAAGGAAAAGGGGTAGCTGGACCCAGCCGTAAGAAGGGGAAGCAGCAGGAAGGAGAAGATGTGAAAGCCAAAAGGAAACGGAAGCCTCGTAGAAGGTTCCAGGTGTCAGACTTCCCACTGGGGGATGGGCAAACCAGCTATGACTTGAAATCTGATTTGGTGAACAGGAAGGCAAACATCACCTTTGGACAGTTGGTGGAGATGGTGCCCAAATTGAGAAGACAATGGAAGAGATTGGTGAATCCAATGGAAAAGGAGTCAGAGAAGAGGTCAGTCAAGGTACTATCTTTAGAAGAGCTTCCAGATATTTGCCCTATTGTGGAGGTGTGGAGTAAAGGTAGGAGCCTTGGTGAGGCCTATATAGATGGAGGGGCTCAAATCTGTGTGATTACCCAGTCATGTGTGGAGCAGTCAGGCTTGAGGGTGTCTGGGGTTTCTGGGTTTCGAATCAGGATGGCTAATCATCAAAAGGTAAAATGTCTTGGTATGATAAAGGAATTGGAAATTGAAGCTTTTAGTGTCAAAGCTACTGTAGATTTTCATGTGATGCCTACGGGTCTGGGTGCTTTTCCAATCATTCTTGGACGACCCTGGTTGCGGGTGGTGGGTGCAGTACAAGACTGGAGGTATGGGACCATTTCTTTACATAATAAGCAGGGTAATAAAAAATCTTTTGAGATGCATAGTAGGAGATCTTTAAATGATGTGTGGGAGAGGCCACAGGATTCAAGTGAAGAGGAAACTACCACCACTACTTCTGAATCAGAGACGGATTCATCGACCACTGCTTCTAGTGAAGAAGGGGCAGATGTGGCTTTTCTTATATCAGAGCAACAAAGAAATGAAGATAAAGAAGTGCATGAAGTGGGTGCTGAGGGAGAAGATACTATGGGGTCATATGAAGTGATCGAGGAATTACTGCAGCCAAAGATAGAAGTGAAGAAGAAGCAGGAGCTGATTGAAGGAATGCTGAGTCCGGATCTCTCGAGTGGAGAAAAGGTTAGATATGTTAATATGCTTTCTCATTTTCCAGAATTGTTCATCACTTCTTATAGAGAGATTCGAGGATTTAAAGGGCCAGACCTGAGAATTGAATTGAAGGAGGGTGTAAAAACAGTTAGGCAGAAGCTTCGCAGGATGGGACGAGAACAAATGCAGGCCCTGAGAGAGGAAGTTGATAAGCTGTTGAGTGCAGGTTTCATTACACCAGTGGATACAGCTGAGTGGGTAAGTCCTACGGTGGTGAGTCCAAAGAAGGATGGCAGGTGGCGTATATGTGTGGATTTCAAGCCTTTGAATGCTGCTACGAAGAAGGATTCTTACCCCCTACCCTTTTTGGATGAGATCTTGGATACTGTAGCTGGATATGAAAGGTATAGTGTTTGTGATGGGTATTCAGGTTATTTTCAGTTAAAGATTGCTGAAGAAGATCAACGCAAGACGACATTCATTACACCGTGGGGGTGTTTCTGCTACAAAGTTCTTCCTTTTGGATTGATGAATGGACTAGCCTACTACCAAAGAAGAGCAAATTGGGTATTATCTCCTTTTTTGAACAAGTTTGTGAAGGATTTTATTGATGATTTTTGTATATACAGCTCCAGGCAAGAGCATTGTGATAAGCTGGCTACAGTTTTTCAGCGTTATGATGAGTGTGGTGGTCAATTAAATCCAAAAAAGTGTTTTTTAGCTCAACCGAGGGTGAAGCTTTTGGGCCATGTTATTTCAGAGAATGGTATTGATCCAAATCCTGATAAAGTCAAGTCTCTTCTTCTTCTTCCTACACCAAAGAATACAAGGCAACTGGCCACTTTTGTGCAAAAGGTGAAGTATATGGCTCGATTCATTTCTCTATCTTCACAGTTGTTATATCCTTTGCAGCAAGCAGCAATGCATGATCCTTTGCATTGGACGGAGGAGTGTGAAGTGGCTTTCCAGAAAGTGAAAGAGGTATTGGGAGCTGTTCCTACAATGCAGGCACCTAATTGGGAACAGGTATTTTATGTTAATCTTTCAGTAGGTGAGGATGCAATTGGAGCCATGCTATTGCAGAAAGGGAAAGAATCACATTATATGCAACCAGTCTACTGTGCTAGCAGAGTAAAACTTGCCAGAGAGAGGTTGCTATCAGAGGTGGAACTTGTTATGGTCAGTGTACTTTATGCATGTAGGCGGTTCCGCCACTACTTGTTGCCTCGTCCCTTTGTGTTTTTGACGAGCTACACTTTTTTGCCTCAGTTGATAAATGGCACAAATTTATCTAAGGCTATGATGAAGTGGGTGATTGAGTTGCAGGAATTTACTTTCTCATTCTTGGTGGAAGAGAGTACCAGGGCTACCTTAGCGGATCTACTGACATATAAGGAGAGTCCTCTTCTTATAAAGGAGAAGACCATCAAGAAGCCAGTTGAGGATGTGACTGAGTTGGTGAATGCACACTTATTATATTTTGATGGTTCTTACAGGAAAAGCCATGATGCAGCCTCAGGAGGTTTGGTGCTTTATGATCCACAGGGTTGCCTTGTTTTTAAAAAGGGTGTTAAAGTGGATGCACATAGCAACAATGAAGCGGAGTATCTGACTCTGGAAGTTGGATTGCAAATATGCTTGAAGCATGGTGTACACAGGATTCGTATTCGAGGAGATGCATTGCTGGTGGTAAAACAGGTATTGGGAGTTTGGAAGTCAAAGAATATGTTACTCAAAGAAATGTGTTTCAAGATTAAGGGTCTGCTGAAGGAATTTGAAGCTTGGAGTCTAAAGCATGTGGATCGAGGTCATAATGAGGAGGCTCATGAAGCAGCCCAGGGAATGATTGGTGAAGCATTTGTTCTTAAAGCTCATGCATCATTTTATTGTGGCAGGGAGAATTTACAGGATGTGGAGGAGTTTTTGTTAACAGGGATGATTCCTAATGGTATTGACAGATCAAAAAAATATGGTTTCATCAGGAAAGCTACAAGGTATGTGATGATTGGTGATGCTTTGTATTTGAAGGGAATTGATTTGATAATGCGAAGGGTACCTTGGAAGGAAGAAATCTACAAAATTCTCAAGGAAAACCATGAAGGAGCATGCGGTGGACATTTTGCATCAAAGATTACCTTGCATAAGGTATTACAGGAAGGTTATGTGTGGCCAAGTGTGCATAAGGATATTAATCATTGGTGCAGGTCATGCAAACAATGCCAAGCTCACAGTAAACGGATATTAAAGCCTGAGATGAGGAAGACAATTCTTGCTTATGATGTTTTTGAAAAATGGGGAATTGATGCTGTGGGACCATTGCCTATTACCAGCCGAGGGAAGTGTTACATCTTAACTGCAGTTGATTACCTTTCTAGATGGGCGGAAGCAAAGGCAGTGAAACAAATTACTGCTAAGGAGGTAGCAAAGTTTGTATATCAGGATATCTGCTGTAAATTTGGTGTGCCATTGGAATTGCTTTCTGATCAGGGTCCAGGTTTCAGAGCAGAGCTTATGGATTATTTGTGTACAAAAATGAAGATCAGTCGCAGTTTTACCACACCTTACTATCCACAGTGTAATGGCCTGAATGAGCGGTTCAATGGTGAATTGATCAAGATTTTATCTAAAGTGACAGAGCAACAAGGGAAGAATTGGGATCTGGAGTTGCCTGCAGCTTTGTGGGCATACCGAACAGCAATTAAAACTGGTACTGGTTTCACTCCATTTCATCTTGTTTATGGGAAGGAAGCCTTATTGCCTATTGAGGTGGAAATACCAGCTATGAAAATGTTGGAAAAGCTTTTGGAAGAGCCTAAAGATGCTCTTAAAGAACGACTGTTGTATTTACAAGAAGCACAGCTGAACAGAGATAATGCTTTGAAGCATTATGAGGATATGCAGGCAAGGACGCTGGAGAAGTTCAACAAGAAGATTAAAAGCAAAGGAATTATGAAGGATGATCTGGTATTACGTTATAATAGCAGACTGGATAATGCCTTTCATAAAAAGTTTCAAATTAAGTGGGAAGGACCTTTCTTGGTGATGCAAGGATTCACAAATGGCACCTATCAATTGGCAGATTTAGATGGGACTTTACATGCTTCCAGGGTAAATGGATACAGGCTGAAGAAGTATTATGCACGTCTGATGGTAATTGTGCAGGATGCAGTGTCTGAAGATGTTATTCCAGATGAAGGGCAGTTTTTGGATATGGGTTTAAGTCTGGAAATGCTTTTTGCTGCTGATCATGAATGATTCAGCAGGCTGGGGGTTGGGCAAAGTATGTCAGGTTTTTTTCTGTAAAGCTGTTTTGAGTCAGTGTACATATGGTATGGATGGTGTGCAATAAAACTTTGCCCTGAATGCCCTGGCAAGTGTACAGCCTGAATGGTTTGGTTGAAAGTTGGTTTATGCATGTGTTTTTTTCCGGAGAAAGTGCTGGAGATCTAAAGTTTTTAGTGCAACTGTGTGGTGTACAGATGGTTACTAAGCAGGGCACCGACTGGAAATTGATGGGTTTAGTAAGTAGGTGATGATGATGATGAGCGGTGGCAGCTCTCATATAGTTTTGGAAAATTGTGGATCGTCATGTGAAAGGAGTAAGAGAGTTTTTTAGCATTGGGTGGTCATTATCTTGTGGCTTGGAGATTTTTAAAATAAAAAATACATATCCATATGGCCAATAACAAATAGCCACATGGAAGAGTGTGTAGGCGCAATCTCTCGAAGACTCGAAAGATGGAAGGTGGCGGAATTCTGGGAGGGGAAGCCGCTTTGAAGGATAGAAGCCGTCGGCAGTTAAAAAAAGAGGGGGAGACACTTGTTGCAGAGAGCAGAAGGGCTTGCGGGGTTGCTACAGAAACTGGACCGACTGCAGTTAGGAGGAGAAGGTGTTGCATTGGTCAGCTTGCACTGGCTGGCGCAGACGAGGAGACCCTCTGAGGTGTGGCTACAAAGCTGCAGAAAGGAGACGCAGGGGACAAGAAGAGGCCGCCGTGTTGTGTAGCAACTGGGACGAGTAGCGAAGCAGAGGCGAGTCGACTGGTTGCCTTGTGTGTGAAGGGCCACAGGCGCAGAGGGCTGGAGATGAGCAGCAGCCGAGGTGGTCGCCAAAGTAGCCGAAGGTGACAGGCTGTAACAGAAGGGAGAGGAGCCGCTTTTGCTGATGTGCGGCCTGGAGTGTAGGTGCAAGAGGAGAACAGCTAACGTGAAAATGGGCTGAGCCCTCCGTGTGAAGAACTAAGGACCTGCACAACAGACGATTGGGAGCAACGGGCTGGTAAAAAGGAAGCCTGGCTGAGGTTCTAGAGAGAGGCGAGGAAAGTAGGTGGCCGCCTCTGGTTTTTGTGCAGAGCCAACGCAGGTAGAGGCTTTGGGGTGATCTGCAGAGGAGGTGGGCCGCACTTGTGAAGAGCCAGAAGAGAAGCGGAGAGCGTGTGTTGCCGCTTTGGTTGGTTTTGACGCTGGTGGTGGTTGGTGACGACGGTGAGAGAGGGAGAGCTTGGCAAAAATCAAGGGGAGGTAATGCTATTATGGTATTACTTATTGTTGCAATTGATACTAGGGTGATTCGTGGGGCAACAAGAAGGTGATGATGCTATGGTAGCATCTCCTATCAAGCTCAGGTTTTCTTTGAAAAGGCACTATGGCTCTGGGCATGAGCTCAAAACATGAAGCTATTCTGCTGGTGGGTCTTGTTACAGCTTGTGGTATTTGGGGTCTTCCTCATACCCCGTCGCACACTCCATGATTCCTTTTGTTTGGTGATGTAGTATTGTGATCTATGCATCTATGTTGCTAAAATGAATGGGGGACAACCTTGTGAGTATACATCCTTTGTGTTGATGTGAAGGTGTTGTGTATGTATGGTTGTGTGAGGTAAAGCTTCTGTGTCAGAAGAAGCTTGTATGAAAATGTCAATTGGAAATTCAAAGATGAATGATACTGGTGATGTATCTGGCTATGGTTGTGTGTTGGTATCCTGTGTGTGTTGATTTGTAGGAGAAGGCGTGATTGACGTGTTTGGTGGTGTAGTCCACGGGTTTACACTCTCACAGTGCACTTTGTGCCAGCCTTCGATTACCTCGTCATGCACACAGTGGAAGTGTAGGTGTTGCTGGGTGTTTACTTGATTATGGTGTCCCTGTTTTGTATTGTTTGTCTGCTAGTGTGGGTTGGGTGGTGAGTGCGAGAACTGTTCCAGCTTGAGAAGCTGGTGGTGCCCCTTATGCTTGTGAGTGTTCTGAAGGTGGTGAGTCGGCGAGCTATAGTGGCCTTCTTGTGTTCCTGAGCTGCCTCACACCATGCAAGTGGGTTTATAGGCTCAAAGTTGCACCAGATGCAAAGCCAAGATACAAAGCCAGGTTAGTGGCTAAGGCTTCAAGCAGGAATATGGTGTGGACTTTGATGAGATCTTCTCTCCAGTGGTCAAAATGACCACACTTAGAGCTGTGTTGGCTTTGGTTGCGTATGATGATCTGGACTTGATTCAGATGGATGTGAAGACTGCTTTTCTTCACGGTGATCTCATATATATGCAGCAGCGAGAGGGTTATGCAGTGAGTGGAAAGGAGAAGCTTGTATGCAAGCTGAAAAAGAGTCTTTATGGACTCAAACAGGCACCAAGGGAATGGTATCATAAATTTGATACATTCATGAAATCCCAGAAATTCAGGAGAAGTGACATAGATCACTGCTTGTACACCAAGAAAGCTTTGGATGGCAGTCTATTGATCCTCATCTTGTATGTTGATGATATGTTGATTGCCGGGAAATCTCGTAAAGAGATGGATACCTTGAAGCAGAGGCTGCATCAAACCTTTGATATGAAGGATTTGGGTGATGCAAATCACATCTTGGGTATGCGGATACTTCGGGACAGAAATCAGCATGTGTTGTATTTGTCTCATGGCAAAGTCTTGCAGAGGTTCAATATGGACGAAGGGAAGAAGACTAGTACTCCTTTGCCTCCATATGTGAAACTCAGTGCTATGGACAGCCCACAGTCAGATAGAGACAGGGCTGATATGGCCAAGATTCCGTATGCTTCAGCTTGTGGCAGTCTCATGTATGCCATGGTTGCTACTAGGCCGGACATTGCATTTGCAGTGGGAGTGGTTTCTAGATACATGGCCAACCCTGGCAAGAAGCATTGGGAAGCAGTGAAAGGTGTCATGAGATACCTGAAGGGCACACAGGATATGTGCATTTGCTTTGGCAAACAGGATGCATTAGTGCATGGTTACACGGATTCGGATTATGCCGGTCATCCAGATAACCGGAAGTCTACTACCGGTTATGTGTTTACATTCACAGGAGGTGCTGTGTCATGGATATCCAGGATGCAGAAGTGCACAGCCTTATCTACTACAGAGGCCGAGTATATTGCAGCCACAGAGGCTTGCAAGGAGGCATTATGGCTATCTCGGTTAGTGGTTGATTTGGGTTATACATTGGATATTCCATTGTTGCATTGTGACAGTCAGAGTGCCATCCAATTGGCAAAGAACCCTGTCTTTCATGCAAAGACGAAGCATGTGGATGTGAAGTATCACTTCATCAGAGAGGTGATAGAGAACAAGCAAATTCAGCTTGTCAAGATTCATACGGATGACAACCCGGCTGATCTGTTGACAAAGAGTTTGCCTCCGGAGCGGTTTGCTCATTGCAGACACTTGATGGGCATTGGATGAGGCCAGTTTCCAGCCTTGATATGGCCGTGTATATTATCATGTACATGCTGATTTTTCTTTTCCTTTACTTAAGGGCACTTTGCCTTTAAGTGGGAGGTTGTTGGGGTAAAGGCGTTATGCCCATCCTTATAGTGTGTACAAGCCCATAAGTTATAGTACATAGTACACTTAGTACTTTTAATGTACTAAGTGCACTATGTGTACTAGTGCAATATACATGTGTGATAGGGGAGTCACACACTCATGCTATTGATGAGTTGACTTATCCCCACAACTCTCTCTCTCTCTCTCTCTCTCCCTTGTTCTTCTCTGTGTATGTCTCCCACATGAATTAACCCTAATTCCTGTTTCTCCCACACACGAATCGGCATGGTAAGTCTCCTCTGCGGTGCTCGAGCAAGGTCGGTGCTCAGTGTCCGCCGGACTGCAGGTGACCGCCAGGGCCTCCCGGGGAGCTGAGGCGAGCGGGGGGGGGGGGGGGGGGGGGGGGGGGGGGAGAAGGGGGTGGAGAAGGAGCCGCTGCCAAAACCAGAGCGGGAACGAGAGGAGGCAAAGGTGCAAGCGAGGCGGGAGGGGGGGACGGGGGGTGGGGGCGAAGGAGGGGGTGTTGGCATCTCCTGGTCCTCAGTCGGCGCTGGGGTCTCCTCCTTGAGGGGAGCAAAGCTGTTCCTCACGGGAACCCAGTGATGCTGAGACTATGGCTGCTGCTACATCGGTCTCTGGGCGTGCTGCTGTGGCTGTCTCCCTCGACAGCGCCCCTGTCCAGGCTGCCACTCCGAGGTCTCTGTGGGTTGAGCAGGTGTCCCGGAGGCTGCTGTCGAGCCGCATTTGTGGGCGGGCCACCGGGGGCCTGCTGCTGCGGTGAAGGTCGGGGTCTCCTGCGAGGGCAGGCCTTGGCCATGTGGCCGACCTGCCTGTAGATAAAGCACTGGTTCAGGAGCCCCGAAAACTCCACTCTCTGATCAATCCACCCTCCCCCCCCCCCCCTATCCTAGGTAGCTGAATGACCTTCGGAAGGGAGGAGATGTCAGGAACCAAAACTCTGACCGAAGGTAGCCCAGCTGCTCTAGCCACCACTGAAGCTTCTGTGGGTCAGTCTCAAGCACCGAGCCCACCAATGCTCCTAGCCTAGAAAGGAGCGGAAGGTACTCACGGCGGAGTCCAGGGAAGCAAGCTGTAACATGAAATAGGCGCTCTCCCTGCTCGGCCGCTGCTGGGTCCAAAACCATGCTGCCAAGGTCTGAAGAATGCCGAGCGCCCCTGGACATCAGGGGACTCATGGCTAGGACCTGGGCCACGCTCTGGGCTGTCTCGAACTCAATCTGGTAGTGTCCACGGCCCAGTAACTGAACGTCAGGATCTGCCCACATCTGCAAGAAGGCGGGCCCTCTCATGTTTCTATGTTCTTAGTACTCCATGGATGAGTTTCCATGGACAGTTTTGTATCACCTCAGTGAGATAGCTATGTTTATGTTTTCGTTCTGTTTTATTTTCGATTCCATGATGAGATATGCCATGGACATTATTGTATCACTTTGGTCTCATAGGCCCATTGGGTCTTTAGTAGACGCTTAATACATTCTTTCTTTCTTTCTTTCTCTGTGTGTGTGTGTGTGTGCTTGCTATAGTCAATATCAACAGGCTCACCTCTGTATGTGAAAGCCTTTTGGGCTGCTACCTGTTGTGAAGTGTTGAAGGTCATCATACCTTGGTTCTACCAATGTTCACAGTGAGGTCCCTCTGGTCCCAAAAGGTTTTGAGGACTATGTCATCCGCATACAAGAGAAGGGGCACTAATAAATCAAGTGTGGATGGTACTCTTTCTAACAACTTGTGGTTAGCCTAATATACATGATGACGATCACTTGTCGTGGCGTGGCTTAGCTAGGTATCTAAAGGGAACATTTAGTTTTGGTATTGAGTGTCATCTGCATGGCGGAAGATACCTTTTTGAGAACGCTCGCTGAAGCTCGCGCCTTCGTCCCGCCTGCTCGCGCCGTCGTCCCCCCCCCCCTCCGTGCCCGCCCCCCTTTCGCACCCGTCTGTCCCCCCTTTCGCACCCGTCTGCCGACCCTTTCGGGCCCGCCTGCCCCCCCTTCGCACCCGTCGGCCCCCCCGTCGGCCCCCCCGCCCCCTTCCGCACCCGCCTGCCCCCCCTTCGCCCCTGTCCGCGTCCCACCCCCTGCCCGCCTGCCCCCCTCTCCTGCCCGCCTGCCCCCCTCTCGCGTCCGCCTGCCCCTTTCGTGCCCGCCTGCCCCCCCCCTTCGCGCCCGTCTGCCCGCCTGCCCCCCCTTCGCGCCTGCCTGCTCCTGCCCCCCCTTCGCGCCCGCCTGCCCTCGCCCTTTCGCGCCCTTCCCGCCCCCCTCTCGCGCCCTTTCGCTCCCGCTCCCTCCCCGCTCCCCCTCACCTCCCCCCACCTCTGTCATCTGCCCCTCCCCCCCCCTCGCTTTCGGTCTTTCCCTCCCCACTCCGCGCTTCCCTCCTTCCCGCTTCGCCCTTGACTCAGCTTTAGACTCTGATGGAGGCCCCTCCCGCCCCACCTCAGAGGGACTCTTTCGCAGCCCCCTCGCCCGCCCCTGAGGATACCCCCATCAGGCTTTCTCTTTCGCTAGAAGAGGAAGCGAGCCTCGCCGCAGAGGTGAAACGCCTCCAGGCACATTCCACCATCTGTCATATAGTTGGCACCCGCCCCAGCAGAGGGGAGATCCGGAATCTTCTTCAGGCCCGCCTTCTTGCAGATGTGGGCAAGATCCTGGATGTTCAGTTATTGGGCTGCGACCATTACCAGATTGAGTTTGAGACAGCCCAGAGCGTGGCCCAGGTCCTAGCCATGAGTCCCCTTGACATCAGGGACGCTCGGGCCTTCTTCAGACATTGGCAGCATGGTTTCGACCCAGCAGCGGCCGGACAGGGAGAGCGCCTATTCCATGTCACAGTTTGCTTTCCTAGACTTCGCCGCGAGTACCTTCCGCTCCTCTCCAGGATAGGATCATTGGTGGGCTCGGTGCTTGAGACTGGCCCCACAGACAGCAGCTTCAGTGGTGGCTAGAGCAGCGGGCCTGCCTTCGGTCAGAGTTTTGGTTCCTGACATCTCCTCCCTTCTAAAGGTCATTCAGTTACCTAGGATGGGGGGGGGGGGGGGGGGGTTGGATCGACCAGAGAGTGGAGTTTTCGGGGCTCCCGAACCAGTGTTTTATATGCAGGCAGGTCGGCCACCTGGCTAAAGCCTGCCCTCGTAGGAGACCCCGACCTTCACCGCAGCAGCAAACCTCTGATGGCCCGTCCACAGATGCGGCTCGGCAGGCAGCCTCCGAGACACCTGCTCAGCCCACAGAGACCTCTAATTGGTAGCCTGTACAGGGGCGCCGTAGGGGGAGACAGCCACAGCAGCATGCCCCGAGACCGACCCAGCAGCAGACACAGCCTCAGCATCATTGGGTTCCAGTGAGGAACAGCTTTGCTCCCCTCCAGGAGGAGATCCCAGCGCAGACTGAGGATCAAGAGATGCCAGCGCCCCCCCCCCTTCACCTCCACCCCCCCCGTCCCCCGTCCCCCCCTCCCCCCTCGCTTCCACCCTCGCCTAATCCCGTTCCCGCTCCCGCATTTTCAGCGTCTCCTTCCCCACCCCCTTCTCCCCCCCCCCCTCCTCCCCCTCCGCTCGCCTCAGCTCCCCGGGAGGCACTGGCAGTGCCCTGGCGCTCACTTGCAGTCCGGCGGGCACTGAGCACCGACCTTGCTCGTGTACCGCAGAGGAGACCTACCATGCCAATTCGTGCTTCACGGATATCCTCTATCCGCAGTCGGCTGAGTAGTCTCGACACTAGACAGCGCTCGGAGGCTTTCGACTACTCCTTTACACGCCTATTTGGAGCGGAGGGCTCCCATGAGCCAGCACCTATCAGAGTTCATGTGGTGATACTTCCGGCCCGAGGGGAGGAGGCACTTGATTCAACGGTGGCCTTCTCCTTCCCTCTTTGCGGCACCAGCGACTGGGAGTGGACTCTGGATCTTGCTATTAGTATTTTGCAGACACAGGCTGTTGAGTTTTCTCACCATGTGAGCGATTTGGAGATTACAGACATGGTAGTCCGACTCTAGGAGTTGGCACATTGCTTTGATACCGGGAGTGTGGATGCCTCCAGGAATCGACACTTGGTGGTTTGCATAGTGGCAGACCTAGCGCGAGACCCTGGCTATGTATGCATACATGAGGATTCTTTCTCCGCCGAGCGGGAGACAGTCGCTATGGGACACAGCCACTGGCGCCTGGTCCGAGACACCAGGTGGGCAGATTCGTAGTCGCTCGGATGGAGATTACTCTCCATCCAAGCCGCTTGCGAAGGCCCGCCGTATGGTTGAGACAGCCTCCACCTCAGCAGGTCATCCATGAGGATCATCTCATGGAATGTACAGGGCCTTGGCGGCGCACACTATGTACGTTATTGTGGTTGCTTGAGGCAGGAGCTTCAGAGATGCTTGGTTGGGGGCAGTATTGATATTTTGATGATGCAAGAGCACCATTTGAGTGAGAGCAAGATTCGGAGATATGGTTCGGCGATGCCTGGTAGATGGGACAATTTTTGGTCTGCAGGTTTTGGCCCCTTGGGAGGGCAGGGAGGAGTATGTATGGTCATTGCGGATGCATGGCGGCAGGCCATTGTGGATCGTAGGGTCATTGTGCCTGGTAGAGCGCAGTATGTTATTCTGAGGATGCACGATGAGCACATTGGTGTGCTCAATGTCTATGCACCCAATCATGCTAGTGCCAGAGCAGAGTTGTGGACCCTTGTTACAGATGCATTGCCCGAGGCCGCACATTGGTGTGTTGGGGGAGACCTCAACATGCTTGAGGACCCGGCCGATAGGGTGGGAGGCCGTCATGTTACAGTGCACGGCACGGAGCTTGCAGCTTGGGAGCGATTTTGTATGACACTGCGGATCACTGATGCATGGCAGCATGAGGCTTTCTTCCGTTCTCAGGACAGTCTTAGTTTTTCTCGGTCGGATCGCCGGTAGGGAGGGACTAATTTATTACAGATTGATCGCTTCTATGTGGGCGACAGGGTCGAGGAGCGTGGTGGCTCCGTTGGCATTCTCGCTGGCACCTCTTTTCTCAGACCATGTGCCAGTTATTTTGACTCTTGAGGAGAGGACACGGGAGACCAGCTTGCAGTTGAGGATCCCAGAGAGGATACTTACAGACCCCAGTCTTTTTGAGGACATTGAGAGGATATGGCAGGATAGCCAGAGCTCTGACCTGGATACAGCAGGCCAGTGTGCCCAGGGGCTCATCGAGCTCAACTCTTTTTTGCACGCTACAGCCTTGACACGGCTAGGAGAGACACGAGAGCGGGAGCGTCGCTTGAGACGTAGCCTTGCTTCGCTCCAGCGCCTTCAGGAGAAGCAGCCCACATGTGAGTGGGTGGCGTCCCAGCTGAGCCAAGCACGTCAGGAGGTTCGAGAGGCAGAAGAGCAGAGACATGAGTTTTACTATCATCGCCAGGCCTCTCAGTGGACTCAGCTTGGTGATAGAGTGACTGGAGAGTTTTTTGAGATCACCGGACCCCACCATGCTCGAGCAGGAGTACGCTTGCTTAGGAGGCAAGACGGATCGTTAGCCACTGAGCCCGAGGAGATTAGAGCTATTGCCATTGAGTTCTACAGAGACCTGCTTTCAGCGGAGCCAGCCACACGGAGGCATGTGATGCTTGCAGACAGACTGTGTGGACCCATGTGCAGAGGAGGGTCACAGATCGTATGCGCACAGCTTTGGGTGCGCCCCTTTCAGAGGATGAGCTTGTTGAGGCTTTGAGGGCCCTTGCGCGTCATAGCTGCCCTGGGGAGGACGGTTTGACGCCTGCCTTTTTTATGCGCTATTGGGACCTTTTGGGGCCAGGCCTCTGCAGGGGTTTTCAGCATGTTTTGGACACTGGGGTGATGCCACAGAGTTTTTCAGAGGGCTTGATCTTTCTTATCCCCAAGGGGGAGGGAGTGTCAGATGATATTCGGGAGTGGAGGCCTATTACGATCCTCAATACTGTTTACAAGGTCCTAGCCAAGGCCTTGAGTTTGAGGATCTAGCCCTTCCTTGGGGATTTGATTCATGCTACCCAGACAGGCTTTGTCAAGGAGCGCAGTATCCTTGACAACATCTTCACCTTCTGGGAGGCGACGGCCCGAGCTAGGTTTCTCGGCGAGGACTTGGTCATTATGCTTCTCGATTTTGAGAAGGCATACGATAGAGTCGATTGGGGTTTTCTAGAGGGCACTGTGCTTCGCCTGGGTTTTGAGCCAGACTGGATTCGAGGAGTGGCGGCTCTATATTCCACAGCTCGTAGCCATGTGTTGATGGCAGGAGGACGGGGGCCGAGTTTTGAGCTGACCAGATCAGTCTGTCAGGGATGCCCTCTTGCTTCATTCCTTTTTCTTTTCTTTGCAGAGGCTATGAGCATGTATCTGACAGCAGAGGAGGTTGGCTTGAGAGGACTCCAGCTTCCAGTCCGGGGTGAGGACTTGCTTGATTCTGAGTTTGCTGATGACACGGGATTGTTTTTGCATGGCGAGGAGGCCAATCTACAGAGGGCGGAGCAGTCTCTATAGGTTTTTGGTGTGGCTTAGGGAGCATTGATCAATTGGCGCAAGACAGTGGCTTTTTGGATCAGTAACGCTCCCACTCCGGTATGGCGCTCAGACCCAAGTTTTAGATGGGTTCCTCCTGGCACAGCAGTGCGGTATCTGGGATGCCATATTGGACTTGATTTGACACCTGAGCAGCAGATCGCTCCGCTTCTTCTGAGCATTCGGAAGAAGCTTCTATATTGGAGTACAGCTCGGCTTTCCTTGGCTGGGAGGGTGGTGGTGACAAATCAGGTGCTTTTAGCGACTATGTGGTATATCACGTCTTGCTGGATTTTCTCGAGCTCTTGCATCAGCTAGGTACAGGGGTTGATCAGGAACTTTCTTTGGTCAGGGCGGGATGGTCAGCCGGCCCGAGCAAAGGTTGCTTGGGCAGTTATTACTCTTCCGCTGGCCCAGGGGGGCTTGGGCATTATAGATCCAGCTGATCAGAGTAGAGCCTTGTTGGGGAAGCTTATTGTTCGAGGGCTGCTTCCAGGCGCTGAGCCTTGGAAGGAGCTTCTTTTTCAGCGGCTGCTGCAGGCTAGAGCTCCCCCAGCAGGGGGCACTTGGGCACTAGAGATACGGTGGATCTTCATAGAGATGAGGAGGACAGGCCTCAGTAGAGGATGGGAGGACAGATTTGCCTTGAGCATCCTGCGAGCTTGGGAGTTGCTAAGACCGGGGCTTTCTCAGAGACCTCCCACTTGTGATGAGGAGCGGGCCAGACAGCCGCTCATCTGGAGCCCCGCAGTACGCACAGAGCAGGGTCATATGCTGGGTTCTCGGCCTCGTCTAGCCTGGGGACCATTGGTGGCAGGCCCAGCACGCAGTTTTGGAGATTGGCAGGCCTTTTGCAGTCTCCCGGAGGAGATCCAGGCGGAGAGGCTGAGTCACTTCAGAGGGGGGTTGATTATGAGGGATGACATTCAGGAGGCACTCACTGAGGAGTGGTTCACGCCTTCCGAGCCAGCGGCCCCACGGTGGATGGGAGCCTTTACACAGTTGGAGATCCTGATTGTTGTCAGAGCTTGCACTGAGGATGGTAGATGCCTCTACTATGAGATACAGGATGAGGGCAGACTTCAGAGAGTGGAGGCGGAGTCGCCTTTGGTTGCAGAGTGCATCTTTCAGAGGATACGGGTAGTGGCCGCCGCTTCTCGGAAGTGGCATATTGATCCAGACCCCGCAGATGTGGACTCTGATTGGCGCATATGGGCATATGCTGCGCGCCCCTTGGCCCGGCTCCAGTGGGACCCTGGCTAGTACCGAGTGGCGTGATCCTTATGGGTCCCCCGAGGCCACAGAGATCACCTTTTTCCAGTACACTGTTCAGTTGGGGAGGCATATTTTGACTGCGAGGAGGATGGTCTCTCCAGTTGCATCGGAGCATTGGCGGCTACAAGGACTCTCACAGGAGTTCCTGGAGGATTTTTGGACCAGGCTCTGGGCTAGCAAACAGGCACGCAGGATCTCGGCTTTCCAGTGTGGCTGGTTGCCCACAGGGGCTCTGCAGTTGGCACCTGGCTTGTCTACAGTGGCCTTCCGCCGGCCTGCGTCCATGCGGCCACCCATTGGAGACACAGCGACATTGCCTATGGGACTGTCCAGAGGCGCAACAGATTTGGCTGAGGATTCTGCGCATTTTGGTCCCCCTCTCTCCAGAGGGAATGTATACGTGGGGAGCCGCTGCTTGGTCGACTTCGTCAGGGCTAGCTATGGGATACGAGACGGAGCAGGCCAGCCAGGCCATCAGATTCATTGGGGGCCAGTCTCGCCTTGTTCCTTCACCGGATTTCTCGACAGCCGGCTGGACACAGGGGAGGGATTTACGATGGGAGCTCCTCAGCAGCCTCACCATATGGTTCACCTGGAGAGCCCGTTGTTTCAGGGCTTTTGAGGGGAGACTGGAGCCACTAGCAGAGACTGTTCGGGCTATGTGGCAGGAGTTGATTCACACCCTGCAAGGACAGTATGACCGCATTCGGGGCGACTCGGATCGAGCGATCTTGCGACGCCAAGCTTTCCACACCACTTGGCGCAGCGGCCCTTTCTATACTCTACACGCGGGTACCCCCCGCTGGCACTACAGGCCACCTGTTTGGATTTCCCCCCCTCCTATTGTATGATATAGCCTCTCAGTTTATTTGTACTTTTCTGCACCTAGGGAGAGTCTCCCTAGCTGCCTTGATTGGTCTCTGCTCTGCCTTCTTATGAGCAGGAGAGGGTTTGTAGTCCATTGGGCTTTTTTATAACTAATGAAAGGATCTTTTCATGGAAAACAGAAAAAAGTGTCATCTGCATGCAGCATTGCAGAAGCAGTAGTCTTGATAAACACTAGGTAAGAGACATTAACCGTCAAGGATTCTCATGAAATTTCTCGAAGATCTCGTAAACACAGGACAAGGACACAATTGATACAAATTAAGATTCTGTAGTCTATGTCACCACCCAACCATAGATCTCGTACAACATAGGATCTCCCCTGAGCATGGCTAAGGCTCCGTCCATACAGACCTCACCAATCAACCTCACATAACCCTCGCGTATATATCTTTTTTGAATAAAAGCTATACTTATGGGATGGTTAACTCATAAGCCTTAGCCCTTAGAATCAGCTTGCTTTTCCTAATCCCTGGTCCCCCTAGCCTCCAGATTAGGTTGACTAACCCTATGAATAGTGTCATATACATAACATTCTTTCCCTCTTCAAGCATTTACATAGTGATCAATCCCTTGTCAGTATTGAGTATTGATACAACTAAACTAGGTATTCTATATAGCACAACTAAAGGAGAACTCCAGATTCAACCAAGGTTCTATGACTAGGTATTCAGTATAGCACATTGCACAAGTTCCACTTGTTTATGGAGGCATTGCGTCTCCTCTGTAAACTGGCTTCGTAGGCATACTCAACTCAAACTCCCCGGAGTCCCAATGGTCCAAAAGGTCCATGTGATCATCAATGTCTGGAGAAAGAGTCATTAGGTAAAGATAGGAATCAAGAAGATAACCTCAATAGTTCCTGCCTTAGAAAGCGGGAAGAAAATTCGCATCAAGTAGCCCTAGAACGGGAAAGTAGAGGACCGGTTCACATACCAAAGCGTCACAAGCCTCCGAAGCTTCACAGTGAATGCGAAAGAGGATGACTTTGGTCTCACGATAGGAGATGCCTGAAAAGACAACTTGCTATTTGCTTGCTTTTCTATTTTCTACCCAAAAATAACTAAAAGATCAGTTTGGTCAAACCCCCTCATGCTTTTATACTTGTGAAAGCTAATAATAATACGTTCGTCCTATGCTTTTCCAAAGCGCACTTTTGTGAGTGCTAAATTAACACTTCACCACGCCTTTCAAAAGTTCGCTTTTTCCTAAAATAGAGAAAAATCTAAAATTTGCACAAAAGTAAGGTTTGCTTTTTTCTAGCTTAATGATTTTTCACACGTGTTAAAAATAACACAAAAAATTGTCCAAGCCATACTTTTCACATATGCCTCTAAAAAGAGAGGTGGTCTAATGCCAATGAGGTGATAGCCCAAGTGGTGGTGGTGTTTGCCTAGGACCAGGAGGTCCTAGGTTCAAAACCCCACAAGGTGCTTCCTCCTATGGGCGGATAAAAAGTGCCTACGGGCAGTGAAAAACGGTAACTACGGAAGGATCTTGGGCCTAAGGTTAGTCGGGAAAAAAAGGGGGGAAAAAAAGAGAGGTGGTTGAATTTAAAATGTATGCTTTTTCAAAAAAAGTGTTAAAAACTTTCCAGTGATGATGACAAATTTTTGGAATCTAAGCTTGTTGATGATACATCTATGTTCCTGGGCCTCACACCTGTGCTAGTGTTCCTTTCAAATTGCATGATTGGAGGAGTTTAGTCTAGTTGCAGGGGCTCTCATTTATTGGCATAAGTCTCTTGGTTGTTGGATTTGTGACTCACAAATAGTCAATTGAGTTGCAGAGCTCGGATTTACTTTTCACATATGCCTCTAAAAAGAGAGGTGGTCTAATGCCAATGAGGTGATAGCCCAAGTGGTGGTGGTGTTTGCCTAGGACCAGGAGGTCCTAGGTTCAAAACCCCACAAGGTGCTTCCTCCTATGGGCGGATAAAAAGTGCCTACGGGCAGTGAAAAACGGTAACTACGGAAGGATCTTGCCATACTTTTCACATATGCCTCTAAAAAGAGAGGTGGTCTAATGCCAATGAGGTGATAGCCCAAGTGGTGGTGGTGTTTGCCTAGGACCAGGAGGTCCTAGGTTCAAAACCCCACAAGGTGCTTCCTCCTATGGGCGGATAAAAAGTGCCTACGGGCAGTGAAAAACGGTAACTACGGAAGGATCTTGGGCCTAAGGTTAGTCGGGAAAAAAAGGGGGGAAAAAAAGAGAGGTGGTTGAATTTAAAATGTATGCTTTTTCAAAAAAAGTGTTAAAAACTTTCCAGTGATGATGACAAATTTTTGGAATCTAAGCTTGTTGATGATACATCTATGTTCCTCTGGGCCTCACACCTGTGCTAGTGTTCCTTTCAAATTGCATGATTGGAGGAGTTTAGTCTAGTTGCAGGGGCTCTCATTTATTGGCATAAGTCTCTTGGTTGTTGGATTTGTGACTCACAAATAGTCAATTGAGTTGCAGAGCTCGGATTTACTTTGATTGACAGAGGGGGTGTCAAGTTGGGGTTGATATATCACCTGCATAGGAGGTTGCACAAGTACTTATGAGCATAAGGAGAAAACTTCTTCATTGGAGTTCTAGGAGATTGGATCTAGCCTCCAGAGCCTTGGTGGTTAACCAAGTAGTGCTTGCCTCAGTTTGGTTCATTGCCTCGCGCTGGTGCTTCTGTCGTGAATGCATTGGCCAACTACGGAGATGGGTCCGCAACTTTCTCTGATCAGGTTGGTACGCTTGATACCCAGGCTAAAGTTGCTTGGGAGATTGTTATACAGCCCAGGCAGGATTCCAGGAAGGGTGTCGATCTGGATATATAGTGCAGAGCATTGCTTTGTAAGTTGGTGGTCAGAGGTTTCCTTCGAGGCACTAAGTCTTGGAAGAATTTCCTTATGTTTCATATCTCTAGTTGTATGCCTTGTGTGGCGGAGATTGTATGCCTTGTATAGGGCAACTTCCTCTCCACTTATAGCTGCCATTATTAGAGCCTGGAGCAGTGTGAGACCTTTTTTGAGATAGAGGCTTCTTAGATCAGAGGATGAGGCTGATAGACAACCCATTATGTGGAAGTTACCTCATTAGATATGAGTTGGGCAACCTTTGGCTGCATCTGGATATATGCAGTGGCCATGCTGGGAGATAAGTGCATCAACAATTATTGCTTGGAAGACTTCCTATGGATTGGAGACTTGCATCCACCTAAATACCTTAGAGGGAGTCTTAGACGGATCGATCAAACTGATGCAGCTATACGTCATGAGTGAATATTGGCACATTTCATGATTTGCATCATCCTAGGTGGTTGTAACATGCAGTGGAATTATGTGTAGATGTAGAATCTTGTCACACAAAGTCTCACACCGCCTTCTTTATCGTGAGTTTCGCGAGTCCTTAGCAATCCACTTTATCACTTCACAATTTAAGAGATGAGAGAGAGAAATAGATGTGTACACCTTATTGGGTCCCAAATTACCCACTGAAGGGTCCCCTCCTATTGCTAAGAGTATTTGCTTGACTGACTTGGGACTGTAGATAAGCCAAACACAAAACCTTTGGAAGACCAAGAGTCGGGCTGAACTGTACACGGACGTAGAAGCACCAATGATGTCCGATCTCAAGGCCAATGCACTCTTTCAAGGGGCTGGAGGAAGGTTGCAAACTGTGGTTGAGGGATGGGCTGTTTTGGGACTGTTCTAGGCTATGAATATGCAATATGAATGAACGTACATGCTGCGTTTACCTTCACCCGGGAGGATGGAGAAAACAATGAGTGTATGAATGCTGAAATCTGGTGTAGGGCTGAGAAATGCAAGGGCTGAAGAGCTTCTTCCTTGGGCTGATTGTTGATGATGCATTTTATGCTGATGTATGCTTCTACGCTCCAAGCATGAGCCTGCGCATCTTTACCAACCCAACGAGCTTGTTTTAGCAGTGGGTAAAACAGTGTTGGTCGGCTGGCTACAGAGCTGGTTGACTGGAGCATTAAATGCTACACGACTTGCTCATGAGATAAATGCTGAAATAATATGATTAAAATGCTAAAATAATGCTAATAAATATGATAAAAATATGCTAATAATGCTGAATAATATTCTAAGGCTTCTGCAATGGTTTACATGCATATGGGGATGAATGCTATGCAAATGCATACCATGATTTGATGCAAACCCTAAGGCTTCTACTGACTCTACATGCATGAATGATTCTCTTCAAGTGGGTTAAGGGACTTGACTGACTGACTGACACTCTAAGGCTGAGGAGTGACGTACGTAGCTCGTGCCCGACATATCCTGGATTGAGGATTACAATGGGGCCACGGTATATGATATTTTTATATCCTAAAGGGTCTTACTATTGGACAATGATGCACTAATGATGAGCCATCTTGTTACCATGCACTACAGTGCAGAGTGCATGTGATATTCCCTCTTGCTTAGCTTGGCAGCAAGTTCATGGCTTCCAAGTAGTCCGCCAATAACTGGGGGTACTCTTGAAAGAATTCTTCGTGTAGCCAAACTGTTTCGTGGGTACCTCGATCTTGGAACTTCGTGTAGAATTGACATAGTCTTTGACCGGAACCATGCTTCCAACGATGAAGTAGAATTTGCTCAGGCTCAATGACTTCTGCTTCGTCAACCACGTCCGGTTGTTGTTCATCTAAAACATCAAAAACTTATGGTCCAACATATGGTTTTAGCCAAGAAACATGGAAAATATGCATCGTCCAACTGTTAGGCAACTTTAACTTCATGGAGACATCACTTAACTTTTTAACTATAGGAAAATGTCCAAAACTACGGAAAGAAAGCTTGGGACAACGTTTGCCCACTTGTTTCAATTTCTATTTCATGATATGCAAATAGACCCTATCCTCTTCCTTGAAGTGGACATCTCGTTGTAACCGGCCTTCAGAAATTTGACGGGCGGTGAAACGAACACTCACACACAAAACACTTCAACACTCATCAGGACCTGGAAAAGGAAAATAAATAGGGGGAGCTAGAGTGCTCCTGCAAAAATTACACAGACACTGATTGGTCCCAAAACGCAGTGGTGCCCCTTGCGGTTTTTCTTTACTTGATCAAATTTGAGTACAAAGTACAACTTGTAGAATCCTCCACTAATAGGATCCCTTATAGTTTCACCCAGGACTTCCAGATGAGTGCTTAGCAAGCCTTACCCCATGTCTTCTTCATCAAGAGCCATTCACAAAGCCTTAACCCTTGATCTTTGTCTTCAAAAAGCCTTCAAGCTAAGTGTTCGAGGACCTCGTACACACTCAAGGCTCAAGACTTGCTAGCTGGCACCTCTCATGGCGCTCTTGCTCTCTTGCAAGTCTACCTTGGATGTGTCCCATGATCCAAGTCCTACCACTTGCTAGCCAAGGCACTTTTCATAGTACCCTTGCTCACACAGGGCTGGCACTAGAGAGCACTTCTAACCCACCCAAAACATCGTGACCCAAGACAAAGAGATAGCAGCCCAAGATACAAACTGATCTGCAGCTTTTTCCTTCCAGGAGTGCATGCGTTCATGTTTGGGAATCATAGCCTCATGCTCCCACTCTTGCCAAAAGGCTCAACTGTCACATGATGAAAACTTTCTGCAAAAGACAATGCTTTCTTCTTCCAAACTGTTCCATAAGCCAAGCAGCTCTCAGCCCTGTGCCTCCCTCCAAGGGAGAGAAAGCGTGAGAAAATCCTTCACCTGCTCTGACCACCTCCTCCTGTTCTGCAGCCGCCTTCCATGAGAGAGAGAGAGACGTGGGTGAATCTACTCAGTCCAGAGTTTTCTGCCGCCAGTCTTCCCTTACAGTCTTGCGCTGCCTTTTAGAAGAGGGAGAAAGGGAGGCCAACAGTCGAGCCCACCGGGTTTGTTTAGAGAGTGAAGGCGTGAGAGAACCGGCTTTGCAGCTCAGCCCGCCTGCAATCCTGCTGCCAGCCCGCAAGTAACCAAAAGGGAGAGAACAACAGCACATGTGCAGATGCTGCCGCCGAACTCCAGAGAGAGAGAGAAAAGCCCAATGTTCCCTGCAGCCTCGCCTGCTTGGCTTCTTGTTCAGCCGACCTGTACGCCACCAGCTCAGCCCACATATGCATGTTGCGCATGGATGCAATTCCTGCAGCCAGCCCACGTACAACGCTTCTTGCCACAACCGTGGGAGTCGCCTATGCTCTTTGGCGGCCTGCCACCCAAGGAGAGAAGCGTCACAGGCTACACGCCACATGACATCATACGTCAGAATCTGCCACCCTTCGCTTTATAAACTTGGATGATGCAATTCAGTTCGCTCTGTCCAAAAAGCCAAAAAGCAAATAGCAAAAACGCATGCTTCCAAAAATAATATTATTTTAAGTCACAAAAGGTTATAAAACCTTATAAACTCAAAATCCTTTTGTCCCTTTCTTTAAAACCTTTTGTCCCTTTCTTTAAAACCTTTTGTCCCCTTCACACTTGGGCTAGCCACACATGGGTTTCTTTTCTTGATTCCAAGCTGATGCCTTTCACACTGTCCATCCCATGCCTGTGCCCACCTGCTTACAGCCTAGAGAAAAACACAGGGTCGTAACACTCGTCTAGACTTATTTGTCTGTTTGTGAATGGAATAATGGCTAGGCTCAAAATTGAGGGCCAAACTGGATTGAGTACCAAACTATGCGGAATCGACAAACTGATCTTTTATTTCTATCCAAGTATTTTCTAGAGATTTTGAGAATGGTCAACTCCTGCATGGTTTGGATGCTGGTCTTTCTACTAAGAGCATGATCATTCCTCCAAATTGGTGGAAGAGCTGATCCCCTTTGGCATGCCGATCGCTCCACCAGGCAGTTAGCATCGCCGGGAGCCACTTAAGTGCTTGGTGGCCTGTTTTGATTGTGAAAACTCGTCCAGAAAGAACATGCTTCCAATGTTTGAGTGTTGTGATCACTGACTGCTTTTCTACCTTGCCCTCGGAAGTCTTGGAAAGACAATAGGGAAACTTGCTAGGAGGTGTGCCCCAGGGACCAAATCGATACGATGACTCTCAGAACTACAGGGTGGGAGATCATCCTTAAGCAAAATGTCTGGATGAGAAAGGAGATCTGCCAACTGAGGGACTGAAGGAGAAGATGTTACGGCTGTTATCAATGAGATAGAAGCTGTCTGAGCACGAACATAAATCAATGCTCCTTCCGCTCCCTTGTGGATAGCTCGTTGCTCCTGGAGATGAGAAACCATAGGAATGCCGAGAATGCTCCTATCCCCATGAATCATGACGGACTCAGGAAAACCTTTACAGAGAATAAAAGTGTCCTGTCCCCAATCAAGAAGAGGTTCATATTGACAAAACCACTGGATTCCTAAGATCATGTCACACCCAAAAGAGGCGAGACAATGAAATCTCGTTGGAGTGAGGCCTTTTGGACTTGAAAGAGAAACTGTTGTGCCTTTTAAGAAATGTGGTTGCGGAGACCAGGTGTAAACCCGTCCACCTCCAAGCGATAGGGCACTAAGGTAGAGCTCATGTTTGTAGCCAACTGGGGAGAGATTGCGTCCTCAGAACTGCCCATGTCAAATAGGACTACAAACTAGCGGCCCTTGGCAGAGCCATAAGCTCGGTTTAGGCTTTTCTGTGTGGCTGTACCGTCACCCTCTTGCTAAGCATCAAGCACCACGGATGGCATGGGATACATAGAAGGTAAGAGCTAAACCGCATTGGCGGTAGCAAGGGTGTCTAGCTGCTGGCTGACTATCATTTGACTCTGCCAACAGCTGCCCAAGCTCCTATAAAGGCTGCGGAATGGGTTTTATGGGTGGCTGATGGTCAAATTCACACCATAGCAAGGTTTGCCCTTCATGGGTTGGCCTTGGGGTTGGCCTTAGGGATGGCCCCTACTATATGGATGCAACTAACATGCTTCTGATGCATTCTACTCCTAAGGCTGACATCTACATGTACCTATATGAGGACTACTTGCTGAATTCTCCAAAGTGGGTTAAGAGGATTGACCTGACAGATCTCCATGCTGGAAGACTAACTTGTGTAGCTCGTGCCTAACATGTCCCGAACTGGGGCTCACAATCGGGTCACGGCATACGACAAAATCTCCTATCAAGGTACTACTTTTGTACATGTTTCTTGCACTGTTGATGAGCCAGTGTGTCACCGTGTACCACAGTGCATGGGTTCACGTGACATTCCCTCCTGCTTCGCTTGGCGGTAGGTTCATGGCTTCGAGGTAGTCCGCCAATAACTGGCGATACTCGATCTTCATCTAGCCAAATGGCTTCATGGGACCCTCAATCTTTGAACTTGGAAGTAAACATAGCATGTAAATTCATGCATATTGCATATTCACAGCCTAGAACAGACCCAAAACAGCCCATCTCTCAGCCATAGTTTGCTGCCTTCCTACAGCCCGTTGGAAGAGTGCATTGGCCTTGAGATTGGACATCATTGGTGCTTCTACAGTCGTTTACAGTTCAGCCCGACTCTTGGTCTTCCAAAGGTCTTGCGTTTGGCTTATCTCCAGTCCCAAGTCAGTCATTCTTTTCAAAGTAATAAAGAAAATACTCCTAGCAATAGAAGGGGGCCCTTCAGTGGGGTAATTTGGGACCCAATAAGGTATATAGATCTCTCTCTCTCTCTCATCTCTTAAATTGTGAAGTAATAAAGTGGATTGCTAAAGACTCGCGAAACTCACGATAAAGAAAGCGGTGTGAGACTTTGTGTGACTGGATTCTACATCTACTCATAATTCCGCTGCATGTTACATTGGTATCAGATTCAGCTTGTCCACACACACCGCATCCTACCATGAGAGCATCCTTGGATGGTCATACTTCGACCACCGACTTCAGTAAAATGTATACAGACAAGAGTACACATCAACAGACGTCTCCCTCGATGGAGACCATGCTCTTCCACCAACAGTAGATACCATAGCTCTACTCCGAGCACAAAATCAACTTCTCATGGAGCCAACTCTTGGAGGCAACCGCAACAAAACCCACTCCACCAGCTGCCTCCAACTTCATCTTTCAGATGGAACAACAAAGACGAGAGAATGAGACTAGACGGCGGGAAGAAAAAGCTAAAGCAGAGGCAAGAAAACAACAAGAAAAAGCTGACAAACGGGACTACGAGGAAGCCGAACGCAGGCTTGAAGAAGACCGGCGTCAGGCTGAACTCAAAGCTCGAGAGCACCTACGAGAGCTCGATCAAGAGCGAATGTTACTCGAACACAAGTGCGAAAGGGAGGCCATGCATCTGCAATTTCAGCACACCCTCTCTTCAGTCTCCCCACCCATAGGTACCACAAGCCAGACTACCGTGACATCAACGACCCTCATCCGAACTCAACCAAATTTTAGTAAGTACGATGGTAAGAATGATCATTTAGCGGTCAATCAATTTATTCATCAATTTAATGCACGTTTCCTTTGGCAAAGTTAATAGATCCTCAGGATAAAAGTCCACCCAACGGCTCCCCACCTTACAGGTGAGGCAGTCACTTGTAGCATTGGTCTAGTTTACATACAGACTAGACCACAGGTGTCCCACATTTTCGCTGGGATACCTTCGTCCATGACCTAAAGACCAGATTTCTCCCTTTTCGATACTTGACCAACTTGGCAAATGAGTTCTATGGACTCAAATAGAATGGGTCGCCCATGCTTCAGTTTTCCGGAAAGATTATCACTTTAGCACAACAGTTAGAGTTATCTGAGAGGGTCAAGATGGATCAATTCATTCGCAGATTGGATCCTAACATTTGGTTCACAATTCGCAACTTAGAATCCAAGACATATGACCGGGCTTTGACTCTCGCTCAAAAAGAAGAAAAGAAGATGAACGGAGGCAAGCCAAAACAACCATAGTCTAGTACCAAATCCCAGTCGGGAAGGGTATTCGTCTTCTAAAGACGATAAGACGGGAAGCAGTTCTAGCTCTAGTTCAGAGGGTAAGAAACCCAAGCCCAAGAAAACCTTTGAGGAAAAGGCTAAAGCAGGCATAATTGAACGATATCTTCCTCTGGAGGAGCAAAGAAAGTACCAGTCAACAAACCGATGTTTCTACTGTCACACCATTAGGCATGGTAAGAAGGATTGTCATAAATGGAAAGCAGAGCAAGCCTCCAAAGAGCCTTTTGCCACACTTGCCACACTGTCTTCCGCTCCTCCAGCACAACTAAAAGATAGCATTGAATATTTAATGCTAATTTGATCTTTGTTGGCAGACAAAACAGGCCGACAGCATTAATCTTAGTCGAACAGCCTTCCTTGGACATATAAAAGGACGGGTTCTGCCATGGTCTAAAATTATTAAACAAAAACTCAAGTCTTCATCCTCAGTCAAGCATGTGTGATTAGGCAACCTGCCTTTGCATACTTCAGCATCATTTGTGCTCTCAAGCCCAAGGCATCCAAACCTCTTCCCAAAGTTCTCAGAGCACCATCCCTCAGTCTCGGGCCGACGTGTTCTCTCTGAAGATAGCTTCACAGTGGGCTACAACTTATGCATAGTTCTTCCCAGCGTTTGGTCACTTTGTCCTTGTGTTTGGCAGTTAGTTAGTCAGTTTGTCAGCTCAGTCTTGTGGACACAGTTCAGCTTGTATTCAGTTCTCCAGAAGAAATAAAGCAAATACTCTTGCTTGCGCGTGTAACTTGGTTGAACACAATGCTAATCAATACACTTAAATACACCAAGATTTAATGGATAACATGTTCAATACAAGAAGTAATTTACTCAATACAAGAAGTAATTTGCTGAATTGACAATAAAGTATATTGATCTTGGGAGAATCAAATACATAGTGTCATGGGCATTTTTGACTAGATTTCCATACCAATGCATATGAGTACATTATTGCAACAATGTGTTGTCGGTGTAGACTTGCAGCTCACACTACCCTCTCAAGTGTGCCCATGTTCCCTACCATCTGCTCTCTATTGTTCCACTAACACATGGTAGCAACAATCTACAAGAGAGCGCGTAGGACAACAGAACACTACACAGGGTATGTAATCATGGAGTCCGGTTCCTCTCTCTTGCTACTCGCTTGCATATTTAGCATCAATTGCAAGTAGAGTCGATGACAATGGAAGTATTCGCGAGGATGAAGGGAATCTTGGGAAAGCTTCCCTTATGGTTCAACTTGAGAAAAGAGGGGTGAAATTAGGGCTTTCAGCAAAAAGACCAGAAAGTACAGCAAAAATAAGAGTTGTTTTGCTGAATTTCAATCATTGGGAGTGTGTGGGAGAGTGAACACCACATGGAAACACTCTTGGAAGCTTGAAAAACACACTAGCAAGCTTGGATATGGAGTTGGGAAGGAGAAAAGTGCAGAAAATACAACCAAAGAGGCCTCATGAAGGGGGTGCCTACTTTTAGAGAGAGGGAAGAGAGAGATGGTGAGTTGTCCATTCCAGGTGTCAGGTAGAGAGGATAAGTGCATTGTGGTGTAAGCTAGAATGGACACATGGCTGGTTGCTCCCTTTGTACAAAGGGGATAAGGTGTGTGCAATGCAACATTGGTATGGACGATTCCCGTTCATGAAACTATACCAAAATAGACATTCTCCTTTCAAGTACACGAGGTACCGGACCCAATGGAACACCAATCCTCCAGGCATTTCCGGGCATGTACACAGGCACAAGTGCCAACGGAAAGCCAAGTCCATAGTATCACATGAGTGGCGTCATTGCTAAAGACTCATGAAACTTAGGTATAAAAAAGGCCTTGTTGTTTCACACGGTCCTAGCTTGGTGTGTGCTATAACTCAAGTCGTCATTCTTAGTCAAGCGTGTGTGCGTAGGCAACTTGTCTTTGCATACTTCAGCATCCTTTGTGCTCTCAAGCCCAAGGCATATCCCAACAAAATGAAAAAGTACTGAACTAAAAAGCTGAATCTGGGTGTGCAATGAGTGGGGGAGGGGATGGAGCTCTACTACTAGGAGAATACAAAGCTATATGCATGGAGTATACTATCATGATATGCAACCTAGCTAGCTCCATCCTGTACCATACAGGGGGTATAAAATGGTATACATCAATGAAGGGGGTGTACACAGCTCCCTGAAGAACATGCCTGGGTCTGCTTTGAAGCAAGCCAGTCGCTCCGCACCCTCTCTGTGAAACTGAGCTCTGATCTCTGTCATCTCTCTCTGGTATAGGCGTGGTGTCCGAAAGCCAGGTGTCCTCTGTCTCCTGCGGGCTCTGAGTGTCTCTGCTCTTTGGAGAGTAATTCCCTGCTGTGTAGGGGCTGGGAGAGTGAGATGGATCTCTGAAAAAATGTAGTAATCTGTGTCTGTCGTCCCCCCTCTGGAGCTGTCTGAGCCTGTAATGATGTCTCTCTGTGACGCTGTATAGAATGAATCTCCCCAGTATGCGCTGGCCTGCTGCCTCAAAGATCTGGCGTAGGGAATGTGGCTCTCTGAATAAAATGGGATATCTCTCTCTGATGGCTGTATATGCTCTGCATCTGCATACATAATGCTCCTCACTCTCCACCTCCTCTCTGCACAATCTGCATACCCTCTCCTCTCGGGGGATCCGTGCTGCTCTACCAGTCTCGATCTCCAATCGATGTGATGAAACTCTAAGCTGACCAATAGCCACTCGGGAGCCGTGTGGTAAAAAGCCCTCCATGTATCTAGGCCTCTCTATAAATCCATCATCAGTGATACTCATGAAGTGATCTCTGTAGTATAGCATCTTCGGTGGAAGAGGCTGTGTAGGCGATATCCATGTCTCTCGTGTATAGAGCTGCCATAGGTCGTGTCTCAATACTCTGTTCCTCTCACTACGAGAGAGACGGATATGTGGTGCATCCCTGTCATACTGGAATGGTGGTAGATGATCCATGTCTAGGCCATGCTATGAGAACGAGTGTGTGACCTGTGCATACCATGATCCTCTGTCTCCTACCTTAGCCAGCTGTCTAGATGCCTCAAAAGCTCTGTATGACAATCTATCCTGTAGCATCTCTCTGAATCTGTCTAGCAAGCATATAGTCTGGAATATGGCCTCTACCATCATAGGAGGCGCAGCAAACTCTGCTCGGATAATGTCATGAGGTACTGACGGTTTGCTGCGTATCATGCGTGCCATCATGAGGGCCTGTGGTCTCTCTATCTGTGTCCACCAATGGGTAGCAAGGCCTGGCGCCCATACCGCTGCTTCATACATCAGTGCCGGTGTGACTAATGTGTCAAATAGCCACCCCTTTGTCCGGGACTCCTGAAAAGGCGCCTGGTGGCACTGTCTCTCTAGCATAGCCAATGATGCATATCCCCGTGTCAATCTAGCTCTGGCTGCTGAACCCATGGTGAAGCGCGTGGCTGCTGCAGAGAAGGTAACCCCTAGGTACACGTATGATGTCACCACCTCCACCTGGCGTCCTGTGAAAGTGAATGTTAGCTGACTCCTGCCCTGTCTCGATGTATGAAAGACCATAACCTTGGTTTTCACAAGGTTCACAGTAAGACCCCTCTGTGTGCAGAAATCATGGAGTGCATGTAGATGTTGTTGTAGACCTCTTGGAGGCTCAGACACTTATACAATATCATCAGCCTAAAGCATAATATGTACTGAGGTACCTTCCAGATCAACTCCATCTCCGCCTCCCCGTGTAATGAAGTCAGCCACCTCATCAATGTATAACCCAAATAGCGTGGGGGAAAGTGGGCATCCTTGCTTCACACCAATGGTGCTAGCAATAGTCTCGGACAGCATCTGACTTGCCCAAAAACCTGCTTATATAATGCATAGATGCTCCATGTCATATCTGCTAGTATGCCAAGAGACTGCAGGCGCTGAAAGAGCCTCTCTCGTGGTACTGTGTCAAATGCCTTGCGGAAATCCACAAAGCAGCAATAGAGCTTTCTCTTCCTCACTCTGGCCTGATCAATCATACATCTCAAAGTGAATACATGGTCAGTGGTAGAGAAAGCTCTCCTGAAGCCTGCCTGCCCTGATGAGCGTAAACCTGCTCGCTCAGCATATAAGCTAAGCTCTTGCTCCAACACTGCACCATAGAGTTTGGCCAACACATGGCCAACCATAACCATCATGTAGTTGCTCGGATCGAGCATATCCCCTGTTTTGTGGATCGGCACAATGGTGTGCATCGTCCACTCCGCAGGCAAACCCTCTACTAGTGCCCTGTTAAACAGGTGTGCAAGAAAAGGAGCCAAAGAATCTATTGCATATATGAGATGCTCACCCTGTAGGCCCATATGGTCGGCGGCCCGTCCGGCGGATAGCTTCCTTTACCATCAAGTGGGTAAAGAAGCTAGTTGTGGTAGGTCGAGGCTCTTGTGGCTGAGGTATAGGTGGCTACTGTGGGGCGTGGTATAGGACCTCTGCATATGTGTGCTATGTCTGTGGGTCTGCAATGGGTGTCGGTGTCCGGGGCTCTCTGAAGTGCCGCCATGAGATAGGGCTATCTCTACTCATGAAGAAATGGAAGATCTCTAGCTCCTGTATCTCTGCTGAGGCCCGCCTTTTGCGGCAAATAAGTCTCCTCATCTCTCTCCTCGACTCCTTTTGTGGCGCGCGCGCGCGCGAGAGAGAGAGAGAGAGAGAGAGAGAGTATGTAATATGTACATGAAAAGATTACATGTATGCTTGGCAAATGGCCTTCCAAATGAATACGTATGACCAATCTCCAAGAGAGAGAGAGAGAGATAAATTATGTTCAATGATGGATATGCCTTATATAGGCTCCCATGATACAAGTCGGCCATAAATATGCTGGTGGCCTATGGGAAATGAGCCATGACTGCTATACATGCATGTTTATGCAACACTTTTCACACACGTGGGTGGTCGGTGGACTGCTGACTTGGCACCCCTATGCTGGCCGACTGGATTATGACTTGTGTATGATGCTGCTGATTGATGTTGACATGATGAAAACTTGCTGCCTAATGAGGGATTTATGTGAGGTAAGCTGTGTGCACGTGACACTGAATAGTCAGGGCTCTTTGGTGGCTCTTGGACAACCCTGACATGGCTGTTCATGAGACAAAATTCTACAAAGCCTCTCCTGACCTAGAGTGGTGCCCATACATCTGGATGGAAGCCTAAGAGATGCCCGGTACACTGCTTCATCATTCCAGAGGGTTACACAGACTTGCGGGACATGCCCTGACTTTATGTGCGGGACATGCACACTTGACCGTGACCCTCTAGTGTTAATTGTTTAAAATACTAAGCTTAATTGCTGAATTAATTGCATCATAGTCTAGGTGGATGATGCAGTTGATCTCTTGGTGTGGGAGATTCAAGAGAGGGGCAAGCTGTTCCCAAAAGGGGGGGAGACCGCCCATCAAACCAGCTGAGAGAGAGAGAGAGAGAGAGAGAGAGAGAGAGAGAGGGTATATTCTTTCCGTATGCAAAACACTTTTTGGATATTCAAGTTGTACGGGCCATATTTCTGAGATGATTAAGTGCACGCGGTTGAATTGTGTTTGCAGTCACGTTTGTGGACGTTTTGAACACATTCTGCATGTAAGAAACAATTTTTTCTCTTTATAAGATGAAATGTTTAGGAAAAACACAAATACAACGTTGTCCCTGATTTATGAGATCCATCATGCATGTGTGCACATTCTACTTGATCAGTGAGACATCCGCGGTTAAGTTGTTCAAAGAACATTATTTTGTATTGATTACATACTGTTGCAGGTTTTGCCACTTGCCATAATGAACTTTGAAAATCCTGTGGTAGTTGCTGCTTGTGCAAGTTTTCTGGAACTATGTGGATTGCCTGCTACAATGCTTCGGGTCGATGTTGCAGCTTTGTGTCGTATCGCTGTTTTTTGCAAGGTTAGCAATACTCCAGAAACACAAGGAGATTGGTCCAGTATGTATGGAAATGATGTGGCTGGTTCACTAGCCAGAGCACTTGCAGATGAATACATGGAAACTGGTGTGGCAGTTTTAACAACAAAAAAGGTTGATGCACCTGGAAAACACACATCAAGTCGAAAAGCGTCTAGAACTCTGGTGAAAGTGTTGCAAATTCTAGAAAAAGCAAGCTTTATTGAATGGCCAAAACGGGAGGTTAGTCCTGGATATTGGCTTATGAATGGTGTAGGTGACGGTTTCCAACTCCGCAGCCAGCAAAGAGAATCAAGTGAACGATGGAGTCTAGTCACCACATTTTGCAATATACATCAACTCCCTATCAGTACTGTACACCTTGCAGCTCTTGCAAGGGACAATGACTGGGTATATCCTTTCCTTCAATTTCTTGGCACCCCCTACCCCTACTCTAACAACACTCCCCCCCTCACACATGCACCCCTCCTCCGCACACGTCGCACATGCACACATGCATAAGAAAAAAAAAATCTTTACACACAAAGGAAAATATTTCACCACTTTCAGTTTCTCGTTGAGACAGTCTCTGTGCAAGTGTCAGGCTCTTGAAAGACTTGTGTCTGCATTCGTATGCAGTATTTTTGTTTATTGAAAAAACAGTATATTATGTTTTTTGGGTGTACTTGCTGTGTGGTGCATGTTGCTTTTGCATACAAAATAATACTTTAAAACTTTCCAAATTTTTTTCCTAATGGCAGGTTGGATTTCTTGCTGAAGCTCAATCAGAGGGATGCCCTTTAGAAGCATTAATTTCAGTGGTAATACTCTTGGCCTAAGAAGCACTTCTTCCCATACTCATTTGCTTTTGTTTAGTGTTCTTTGTTCTTGAGGTGCTATAATTTTGAGGATCTCAAACAGGCATTATTTATTTTGTTTTGATATGTTTGATAGCCCAGTTCAGCTATTTTCCTTTCGTGCAGAAGTATGAAGCAACATCGTCTGACAATTAACATTGACATACTTGATTGCAGGCCTCCAAGGAATTCACAGATCCAAGGTTGCGAAGTCACATCTTGACAGTCTTGAAAAGTTCACAAACAGCTTGGCAAAAGCCAGCAACCACTCCAGCTGCTCTCTCTGGCATGCCAACCTCACAACCGGACAGTTCCTTCAGCTCAGCAGTTGCAGCTCCATCTGAGCTGTTTGAGATTCTTGCTGAATGCGAGCATAAAAAACACTCTGGGACTGCCCTATTGACAAAAGCGAAGGACTTGCGCTGGCCGCTTCTCGCTGTGGTATCTTCCTGTTTCACAGATGTCACCCCAGTTTCTTGCTTGACAGTGTGGTTGGAGATTACTGCTGCCAGGTATAACTACAATAAAAGTGGTTTTTGGAGAATTGTTCTGGCATGACTACATATTATACCTGCTTTCATACGGCCTACACGATGAAGAATTCTGTGCTCATGTGTGTTTCCTCATGGACCCCTAGAATGTAAACCATCCATGATCACTCACAAAGAGTTTGAAAGCTTTACAGAGGGCACCATTCATTCTAATATTTATACCTTCAAGTTAGGATTCAAGGCGTCAATTTTTTAATCCTTCTCTTATTCAGGTTAATTTTTCTCAAGGTAGTCTTAAGAGCATGGCCTTATCATGGAGGATCTTTTTAAGCCTCACCATAACACAACCTTGTGCAAAGATATTCCTGCATGGTCACTGGTGTAGAGTAGTGACATGATGGTAGTTTACATGTCTGTCACTTGGGCAATGTGTCTGGCGTGACTTTTCTCCTGTAACTTCAGTAGCTCCTTATTACTATTTGAGGAGGCAATCAATATATATCCGCCGTTCCCCCTTCTCGGCAAACTCTCCTCACTGTTGCACCACTGCTCTGCCTCCCCCCCAGGTCAGGTGCTACCCTTACCCCTCCTTGCCCTTTTCTGCCTTTTCTTCCCTCTTTTCCCTGCCTTCTTCTTTCCAGCTGCTGCTGCAGTTGTGCACTGGCTCCTGCTGTTTAGCGCAATACTGCTGCCTGCCATGATAGCTGTTGACTCTGTACATCAGGCTTGCCCGCTGCAGGATTCTTGGCCAGCCTGCCATTTGAGCAGACTTCGTTGTGGCTTCGCCTTGACAGACAGCAGCCTGCCTAGCCTACAGTTGGTGCTTCCCATACCCTCCTCTTTTCCCTCTCTTTTCTTTCTGAAAAACCTTTGTTCATGTTTCCTGTGGCTCCACTGCCCGGTCTGCATTTAACTGCCTCCTGCTCCATTGTTACTGCTTTGACTCCCTGGATCAAGGATACTTAATTGCAGTTTGTGAGAGAGGGATTCCCGGCTTCTCCTAAATTCAGTTGCAGTTCTCGAATCCCTTTCTCTTTCCATTTCTCTTCCGGATTCTAAGCAAACCAGCGAAGTTGCAAAATTCAGATTTTTCTTCCTGGGCTACTTTTGGAAAGATTTGGACTGGGACCTTTTGGCCAAGAATGTTCTGAAGAGAAACCCCCAATATTTTGCTTATGGCACTTTGGTTCTATCATGACACTGATCCTAACCTCACTGACGTCTGATTCCAAGTGACAGTCTTCTTTCTAGGCCGGCACATGGAATATAATGAGCTCCTCCCCATTGTTGGCAGTTGCCTAGGCTAACTGGTGGACTTTCCTCAGGCTGCAGTGCCCAACCTAGCATGCACAGCCCGCAGGTTAATTATTTCTTCTCGGGAGAAATGTCCTTGGCAGGCTCTAATCCCTCAATGGGATGGTTCCACTTTCATTCAAGGCATTGAGTTTTCCAAGATCCTATGTTATTGATTCGCCTGCTGCCAGTTGGGGCATATGCTAAGCAATGCCCACAGAGATGGGGCTCCTCCCTGCACCCTCACCAGTTGCCATAGCAAGCTCGCCTCCTCTGCTGCCTCCTCCCTCTCTGACATTTCCTTGAGAGAATAGAGGAGAACCCTCCCTTCCCTTTCAACACACCCACCACCGCAGCACACCTTCCTGGCTTTCGCAACGCCTCCTTGCTTCTCTATGAAATTTCTCAGATTTGAGGGGCGTCATTTCTGGTGCTGTCCTTACGCTTCTTGCCTTTTTCTTTGCTGTCCTTTCTTCCCTCTCTTCCCTTCCATCTGTTTTCTGCCCGTCACTGCAGTACTCATGACGACCAAGGACGGTTTTATCCTCCCCAATGAGTGTGGCACTTGAGCACAAGTGGGACGGCCCATCAATGGAGGCCATGATCCAGTAGTAGAGCCCATCTTATTCTGATAATTCCTTGGTACCCCTCCCCTTTTGCATCATCCCTCCTTGAGAGGTTTGTCATCTGCCTTTGTGAAGATGCTTTTAAAAAAAATGAAGGATCTTCACGTGGGGAAAAGAAATTACACACATGCCTTAGGACCATAATTTTTAAGGCTTTATGACCTAGAGCCTTAACCGTTTGGGTTTGCAAAAGAAAGATGCACAAATGAAAACTTATTTCTCTGTTTATTATGGGTCGTTGCCTTGTAGAGCGCAACTGCAGGACTTTTGCTACTACACAGAACCCGGTTATGCCACCATGCCCCAAACCAGAGGTGTCATCACTTCACACACTTTTTTTTAGTGAAAATAAAGCTCCTATTAGGGGAAGGGGGCGGGGGGGCGGAACTACAAGAAGTGAACCCAAGGTGGGATTAACTCAGAAGCATTGGAAAAACAGCTCAAACTGGGCAAGAGAAATCTGCTCCATTTGAAGGCTGTCATGAAGCGACTGTCTAAGATGCACTCTGAAAAAGGGATAAGGATCAAAGTCTGGCTGATTGAACATGGTAGTATTGCGCATTTGCCAGATTGTCCATAGTGCCAAAATCTGACCCAAGAAAAGAACGTAGCGTTATCCTGTAATCCTGGATTGCCCACACCAAAAAGCCAAAAGTTCTTGGAGCATCTTCTACGAGGGAAACGAGCAGTCAGACCATCAACTAGACGTCCCAAGCACTGTCTGGAATAAGTACAATGCCATAACAGATGTGGCATAGTCTCAATGTGACTACGACATCTGGCAAATGCAATACCACATTTCATAAGAATATTAGAAACGGGCAACGTTCCAGTCAAACATCTCCACAGAAACAATCTTTGTTTGAGTGGAAGACCATTTTACCATATACATTGCAGGCGTTGCTTCCACCAACTTTGAGGTTTATTCAGAACCCATAAATGATTCGCATGCTCGTGTATCCATGGCCGTGGAAGTAAATGGCGGTACATGGAGGCTGCAGTACTCATATGCAATCGTAATCTGCTTCCATTAGGATGTTGGAAAGCCCAATCATGTATTCTATGGTGCGGATCTAAAGGGTGACTAGTTCGAGAGGATGCAACATGTCTTTGAGCTTTCTCATAGTGGCCTATGATGCATACCAAGCCCATATCTTCTAGAAGCGTGTGGAAAAGAAAGTACCATGCCACTGTCATCCACAACATCTTCTATTTGATTTATGTCAAATCTTGCGAGGGAATATGCTTTTCGAGGCTTTTGAAAAGCTAGAGACTCGGGATGTAGAGAGGACCAATGAATACTTTCCAAGCGCATGGAATTGCCTTGAGGAGTTTACCTACCATACCATGAAAGAGTGGACATTATAAGCTTACAACCTTCAGCATGCGGTTGATATATGAGCAGCCCGCAATCCAACCTTCGAGTTTTCCAACTATCACATCCCAATGAGTGGGAATCGAGTTACCATATGCATAAGTAGACACGGTGGTCATCAAGGCAGTTGCAACCAGTTGTTGTCGTGTTAATTCTTTCTATCTTTAGTGGTGCATATGCCCTATCAACTACCTTTTTGTTGTAACACTTCTTTCTATTTGTTATGATCCTTAGTGCTAGGCTTCATTATGGCTGAGTTTGCCCTATATCTCCGGAGCTCTGACAGAAACTCAGTACACAAACCTTTGTATGAATGCATGCTCCTATGTGTGTGTGTGCGTGTGTGGAGGGTGTGTGTGGGGAGCATATATTGATACCAAGTTCTATACCCACTACTGGGCACTAATGACATTAGTGGGGATGTCGTAGTATCCAGTCCATACTATGCATGATGGAGTTGATGGTTTATTATCTTGTGGATGACTACCACGAGGTTATAAATTGCACATTCTTATAAGGTGAATTTGGGCATGTTCCTGGATTCATCTAGGTATATATATATATATCATTATTGTCCAAGGCTATTTTTGTTCCATAAATGTTGGAATCAGGGTTGCCTTTCTGGTCAGCACGTGGAAATGTAGATTCATGACATTAAGACCTCCATGTGATTTAGGTGAACATACATATTGATATTTGAGGAGCCTTAAGCATTTCTTAATGGGCTTTGTTTTCCAAAACAGCTCCATGGCTTCCATAATGTAAAAGTGTAAATCCACCTTTCACCAGTTGATCAATGGAAGATAAAACTGAACATATGCCATAATGATCGATTGGACTATGCACAATCGTACATGGAGCGGCCATATAGATAATTTTTAGTATTTCAATTTTGATTTGAGGCTTTGGAGCACCCGATCACATGCTTGTTTGGCTGTCAACCCCCAACCAAGGGGTATCCTAAGTGTCTGACAATGCTATTCGGAGAGATTACTGCTCCAGGTCATAAATTATAGTGTCAATCCATACATTTCATTGGGAGCAATTTGGATTTTGAGAAATTTATATGTAAACCAGCAGCATTGCCATACATATCTAGCACTTGCATAATACATGTAAGATTAGAAAGAGCATTTTGTGGCATTAAAAAGGTATCATCAGCATATGCTTGTGCCAAAGCCTTTATTTCTTGGAATGCAAACGCTTGTGAGATTCCCCATAGCAAGTCAAGAGTGAGCAGCAACGGATGGGTGGCAATAGCAAACAAAAGGGCACTCAAAGGACAACCTTATTTCCCCAGAGGCCAAGCATCAGACAATTCACCTTGTAGAATACATTGGGCTTAACCACCCTAATATTTCTTTCTCAAATCTCTCAATTCGTAAGTTCAGATTTTTTTGACCTTATGAAGATATATAACCACCGTAATACGACTAGAAAATGACATTTTGCATTTTAACTCCAAAACCTAGGGCGATCCACCATTTTAAACCGGGAGATCCACCACTTCGACCCGTACAGGGCATCTGTGTTTAATAAAAGTCTGATAGTCCTTGGTGGGCGACCAACGGTACACATGCACCATTTGTTGTCCAAAGAACAAGGGCGACTTTTCCAACAGCATTTGTTTATGCTTGGATTCAGTGAGAATGTCCTCATAGAAACCTCTTGTTGCAAAGTAAACTCCTTCCACAAAACATCCACCAAGCATTGCTTTTATCCATTGCAACAGGCATTTTACCAGGGGAAAAAAGAATTACTGCTTTTTGAGATAGCCTCGTAAGAGGGTCGAAGAGTGATTTTCAAATGAAAATCCGGCACAGGCGCGTCCCATGCTTGTCGGATATTTGGAAAGCCTTCCTCAAGAGTGTCACAAAACTGCTGAAGTTCGAGATTGTCACAATGGAAAGGTTGCAAATCAGAATTCAATTGTCTGCGTTTGGGATCAACAGACACTTCCCTTCTATGGTAAGTGGCTAGAGACTGAGCCATAACAAAAAAGAGAGGAGAAAACAGGTGAAAGATAGAAGAGATACAGAAGACAAGAAGACACAAGACAGTGTGTGAAGAGGAGAGGGGGGCAAAGCAAACAAGGAAAAAAGAAGGCAAAAATATTAGATACAGAAGGGTTAGAAGATGCGCGCACACGCGCGCACACACACACACACAGAATCACACCTAGAAGAGAATAGAAAGAAATGAAGGTTCTATGAACAAGAGGAAAAGGAGAAGCCAGTAAACAACAGGTAAGCAGCGCTGCAGAGGCAGCAAGTGGCGGAGGCAAGATGGTTAGCGCTGTAGAGGGGCGCAGGACTAGAAGCAGCCAGTGCTGCAGAGGCAGCAGAGGACAAGAGGAGGCCAGGGTGCAAAGTTAACAAAGGGCAACAGGCAGCATTCAGTCGTCCGGCAGTCGGCAGACAGCAGGTCGGCAGCTCGCTCACACACACACACACACACACATACATGCATGCATATTACATACATATATACATGTGTGCATGCATACATACAGACATACATACATACACAATGTACATGTATACATACATATACATATGTATACACTACATACATACATGTGCATATACTACATACATAAATATGTATGTATGCAAGTATGCATGCATGCATGTATGTGTGTATGTGTACATCGGATACATACATACATATGTGTATGTATGTATGTATGTTTATTTGTACAGGTGTACAATAACTCTTGTGTGGGGATCTAACCTCGTTTGAAACCCGTACTGTGCACGTTTCTAAAGGTTCTGGCAAACCTGATGTGGAGAGACCTCGTGCCTCCGTTCAACATAAGAATGCAGATCCAAATTTTAGTACAAAATCTACTTAATCATTTGTCAGGGCATTCTTTTCTCATAGATGGACATAGTCACACATCGTTCAATGATGAGCTGAAGAGATGTGAGGTACCTTCAGTAAGTCCATGTAAAGATGGTTGTGGGATATTGCTACCAGTTGGGGCCTGTTACCTTTTTCTTTTGTTGTCTTCACCTCTTCGGCCCAAGTCAATGGCCCCCTACTGCCTGACCTTAATAAAATTTCAGTGACTGTTTGTGTTCTACCTGTGTTGGTTAGCCTATTAGTAAGGGATGGTCGTGCTGTTTGGGTGGCCCTAATGTAACATACAAGGGAAAGTTACTGACGAACTGCGACCTTTAAAAGCACTGCTCACCATTTCAGGGACAATTCTTATTTCTATGTGGAAAGAATTTATCGCTTCTCATTAAGATCAGGTTATCCTAAAGGCTGAAAAAGTGATGAAGTTCTTAAATTGTCTCACAGAGGATGTGTGCTCATACGGCTGTTGCATGCATTCTTACACAACCATTGTGAAAAAAAAAAAAATTGGGACTCCCCAAGGGGCTGGTATGTCTGCAATTGAGATGAGTAAAGCAAACAACTCAGCTAGATTATAGTTGTGTGTTGACAAGAGCAAACATTATCCTTGATGATTGTGTTAGACCATAGTTGCAATCATTTTACAAGCGGTTTTTGTAAAACATGTTATTACCAGTTTCATAAGTTTCAAACCTATAAAAGTTTCATATGATTTATTTTTTTTTCCCTCTGTGGGTTTGGGGGGGGGAAGGTGGCAAGGGGGGGTGTAAAATTGTAGCATGACTCCCAGCACGTTCAAAAACAAGCTTTTTTCTTTGCCTTACAATACTTCAAAGAAGATAAAATAAGCCATAAAATCACAACCATACACTGGCCAAACAGACATTCATAATTCATCATTCACATACTATTATTAGGGAAATCAATTTCAGGAATCCTTTGTAAAACCTATTTGGCAATCCAAATGTTAACACTTACAGTTTCAAAATTCATTGAAAATGATAGTTTAGAACCGTGTCCAAGTCATTGCACATTAAAAAAGACTTAAGTAAATGTAAAATTCAATAGGCAGGTAGTTTCCAAGTGAAAATCCCAGGAAAGAGTAAGCTTTAGACTGCTTTTTACATTTTTCACGACTCTGGATTGCTTTTTTCATGTTTGATTGCCTTTTATTCAAGTGGTCAGAAATCTATTAATAGGCATGTTGTGGCGGGGTCTTTGGCCATCAATTGCACAAGGTCTGGACAGTACATAATCCCTTGGCTTGTATTTGGTAAAACAACTCAAGACAGCATCCCTTGGCTTGTATTTGGTAAAACAACTCAAGACAGCCCCAATGCAATTGCCACACATGTATCGTGCTCAATTAAAAAGGTTTTGGAATGATCAATACGGGGCCAAACATGAGTGCCTTCTTCAAATCATGGAAAGTCTGCTTCTCAGCGGCATTCCACTAAAAGTAGCCTCCTCCTCCATCATGTTATGCAGCAGAGAAGCTAAGTGAGCAAAGTGCCAAAGGAAGCTTTTATAGTAAGAGCATAGTCTCAAAATGCTTGACTTCATGCACTATGCAAAGCTCAAGCCAATCCTTAATGGCTTGGAGCTAGGCTCAGTCCATCCGAATGCCTTCTTGGACACGATGTGTCCCAAATAGTGTCTCTCTCTTTTAAAAAAAAATCACCCTTCTTGGCCTTGATGCACAGTTAATGCTTTCTCAAAGCTCAAAAATGATAGCAAGATGAATCCAATGCTGTTATTCAACCTTGGAGCAAACCAATATTTCACCAAAGAAAGTACCAACAAACTTTTCTATGCTCACGAAAAACACGATGCATCAAGCGTTTAAATGTAGCCGGGTCATTGGTTGACAGAAAAGGAAGCACCAAGAATTCATGCAGCCCAAAGTTTGTCCGGAAAAAAAAAGAGCTTGGTAATACACACACATGCGATATCCTTCTTTTCCACAACTATAACAGCGGGTGAGCATTAGGGAGAACTCCTAGGCCATATAAGACCCTTCTCCAATAGCTCATCCAGTTGTGATGTAATCTCTTCCGTTGACTCATGCTTATTGTCTATGGGTAATCTGGTAATGTTCTATCTGATGGCATGCAATTTTTTTATTTTTTTTTATTTTATTTTAATTTTTTTTGGGGGGGGGGGATTTTCAATCTTGATTATCATCCAATGTTTTAAGGATTGTTCATGTTGAATTTACAGGGAGACCTCCTCAATCAAGGTGAATGATGCTGCTGCCCTTATTGCCTCTTGTGTGGGGGCTGCAGTTGAAGCAACCAATGCATTACCAGACAGTAGTCATGCTGTGGATTTTCGATACAATAGAAAGAATTCTAAGAGGAGACGGCTTTTGTCACCTGATAATGATAAATTTGAGCCAAATCTGGGCAGTGCAATGGGCACACCAGTAGGACTTAAAGAAAATACATCCAATGCTCAGAGTAGCTCGAAAGAAGTTACTCTGAATGGTAGAAAAACCTCTTCTGAGTTCAAACAAAAAGCACAAAATGCACTGAATGGAGCACTACCACATGATGGAAGTGAGGAGCAGGAGTCCTTGTCCAAGATGATAGCTATACTCTGTGAGCAGCAGCGATTCTTCCCCCTTCTGAAGGCCTTTGAACTGTTTATGCCATCATCTTCTCTGCTACCTTTTATTCGTTTTCTTCAGGTGCAGTTTTGACTCAACATTCATGCAAAACGTTAAACTATGAAGAGAGACTTGGCATGGATCATTATGTTAGTGTACTCATTTTTTGTGTAAGATGCTGTCAATATATGAAATCAAAATCTGGTTTCCTGTTTTTGGAACTTACACCTATCCAATGTTTTGAACCAGGCATTTGCCCAAATGAGACTTTCAGAATCTTCTGCTCATCTTGCATTATTTTCTGCCCGTTTGAAAGAAGAATCGCACCAGGCCCAGTATATGCAAAACAGGAGTGGCAAGGTTTCAACAGCTTGGATAACTGTAGCTGCAGTCACTGCAGCTGATACCATGCTAACAGCTTGTCCTTCTGCATATGAACGCCGTTGCCTTTTGCAGATTCTTGCTGGGGCAGATTTTGGAGATGGAGGTACAGCTGCTGCACGTTTTCGTCACCTTTACTGGAAAATACAATTAGCTGAACCTGCTCTTCAACAAGGTTCAGAGGCAGTGGTGGTGGGCACGAATTTGGAGGATGATGCATTGCTGCTTGCATTAGAAAGGCAAGGGAAGTGGGAGGAGGCTCGTAGTTGGGCTCGCCAGCTGGAACTTAGTGGGCAGAATGCCAAAGCAGTTCATCATGTGACAGAGACACAGGTGTTTATAGTATTTTGAATTTATAATGGTTATTTGAATATAAATTTTGTTTGATGTACAAATTTCACAGCCATGATCAAACTCCAGAAGCCAATCGACCCTCTTTAATGTGGAAGCTGGAACCCCCAAGGAGACAGCATGCTTTCAGCTTGCCTCTACAGGCTTATCTTCACGAGAATAAAATACCACGTATGCTGTCAGGTTTATCATACACGCACTGTTTGCAACATCTAGGATGATCTCAAAGGATTTCCAGCTTTAAACATAGACTTCTCTCACACTTCTATCCATCTGTCTGTGGATGATATGCAGATGGAAAACTCCTTATAGCCCATGTAGAACTCCTACTCGATAGTACTCGTCCCTCTTGGGTAATTATGACCCAACAAGAGGAAGCACAATATTGTTACTGTGCAGCGAAGAGACAAACTAGCTGTCTTGGTATGTGTATCCCCAATGAATAGCTGGGGCAATCCATGAGTCTTGAACAGCATATGCTACCGAACACTTCATACCTGACTTTAAAAGTTCACCTGCGAGATTATAGACTTTATTATGCCATAACCAAGAAGATAGCACGCCTGGCTGCTGTGAACTTGCTGCCGACTGTACCTGCAAGCACACCTGCTGGAACCCTACTGTATCTGCAAGTACACCTGCTGGAAACCCTACTGTACCTGCAGTACTGGCTAGAAACGCTATTGTACCTCCAGTACCTGCTGAAACCCTACAGGCTACTGCACCTGCAAGTACACGTGCTGCAAACCCTACTGTACCTGCAGTACCGGCTGAAACCTTACTGTACCTGCAAGTACACCTACTGGAAACCCTTCTGTACCTGCAGTACCGTCTGAAACCCTACTGTAACTGCAAGTACACCTGCTGGAAGCCCTTCTGTACCTGCAGCATGGGCTGGAAACCCTACTGTACCTGTTGTACCCTCTGGAACCCCTACTGTACCTACAGTACTTGCTGGAAACCCTACTGTACCTTCTGTACTTACAGTAGTAACTACTGTACCAGATGTACTGGTTGTGAATCGTATTCCGTGTGTACCTGTTTGAGTACCTGCTATTGGAAACCCCGTACTAGTACGTGTTTGTGTACTTGTACTTGTTCATGTGTATGTATATGTTTGTGTACTTGCGCACGAGGGAGGCTTGAGCCACGGTCTCTGCAAAGGTGTGAGCAAGGCTCTAGTTCAAGAGTGCCTGTTCGTGCGCAGTCTAGGAACGAGAGTCGCATTCACGTCCCTCTAGGTGTATGAGACTGGTGGCCAGGCTACTTTGACTCATCCGATGAGTCCGGCATCGACAATCTCCTCCAACACACTTTTGTTTGGATAACTTGTCTTCATATTTGCATTGCATTGGATTATTTGGCTGGCAAGCCCTTGGAACTTTGTACAGATTGAAATACTCCAATAATTTACTCCAGTATTGAAGGAAGGGCCTTCCTCCATCGCTGCGCCCCTCCTTCCTCCTTCGTTTCCTTCCTCCTGAGCTGTTTCTCATGCCCGCCGCCCCCCCCCCCCGCCGGTGCGATTGATGGGAAGGCTTCCTCGGATCATGTACAGATAGATGATGTTTCTGGTCAGAGGGATGTGTCAGCTGATGCATCTTTGCAGAGAGATGATATCTCAGATCAGGATGACTTTGTGGAGTCCTCTCTACTTGGAGGGGGCGATATGCAGGATGTTCAGCACAGTGGGGATCATGTATTGCAGGATTTTCAGCATGATGCCATTGCCCTTGATGCCCCGCAGGGCGAACAGGTTTCTCGTACATATGTAGGCACGGTGCAGGGCTTGGACAAGGGCATGTCAGTGGACTTTGTCCCGTGGATTTTCCCGTCCTCCAGCATTATGAGAGGCGTCCTAAGGTTGCCCATCGTCTTCTTAGATCGGGGATCAAACCCTCTTCTCTTCCATGAGAATCGTCTCATGGAATGTTCATGGCCTTGGAGGGCTTCCCACCCGTGGTAGGAAGCGCCTTCTGAAGGACCAGCTTCACCCTGCTGTTACAGGAGTGTCTATGATGTGCTTTTGTTGCAGGAACACAAATTGGATAGATCTCAGTGTGGAAAAACTGGTAAGATGCTTTCTGGCCACACCTTCTAGTCCTCGGCAGTTGGGACTAGAGGGGGTGTTTGTATTTGAGTGGCAGCATCTATATTATACCTCATGTTATTGGGTATGGTGTTATCATCCCTACTAGAGCGCAGTGGATCTTGATCATGCATGAGGGTCAGAAATTGGGAATCTTGAATATCTATGCACCTAACGTGAGAGGTGAAAGGGTGGCCTTTTGGGACACCATTACAAATGTCATTCCCCAGGTTGATCATTGGATAGTGGGAGGAGATTTTAATATGGTTGAGCAACCTCCTGACAAGAAGGGTGGACGCGAAGGGGGTTTACACCCTTTGGAGCGAGCCTCATGGGAGAGGTTCACGCTTTCCTTTTTTGGCAGGGATTACTGGACTGAGGATGACTTCCAGGGAAGGCCAAATTCCTTATCTTTCTCTTGGCATAACCGCAGGAGCGGGGATGAGAGCATCTTTGCATGTCTGGACAGGTTTTATGTGGATGATTGGTCCTTGGACAGAGGAGGCACCATTGCTATTATGCCTAGCACCACCAAATCCGATCATTGCCCCGTCGTTTTGTGTCTCAGGGAGCCTGGGGCTCGCTCAACCTCTCCCCGTATCTGTATCCCTGACTCTCTTTATCTAGATGTTGACATTTCTCTTGAGATCAGAGAGAGATGGAGATCTTGTGACGGTCCTGATCCTCGTCATAATATTGCGCTAGCTCTTGAGAGGACGAGCCATCATTATCATAGCACTGCCTTGTCTAAGAAGGAGGCTCTAGACAAGGAGAGAGCTATTAGGCGTAGGATTGCTGCTCTTCAGAGGGAACATGAAAAGCATCCACATGCGACTTGGATTACAGACCTCTTGACCACAATAAAGAGCAGAGCTGCAGTTGGCCATGGACAGGAGGGCTGAGTTCGCCTTTCATGCGAACGAGGCCTTTTGGACTCAGATGGGTGGCAAATGCAACAAAGAGTTTTTTTCAGCGCACAGGCCTTCCCATAGGAGGGATTCTGTGAGGTACTTGCAGGATTCATAGGGTGAGGTCCAGATTGAGCTTGATAAGGTGAGGGGTATTGCTTCAGAATTTTATCAGTCTTTGTTGACTACAGAGGTGCCCTCCCCTCGGAGAGATGTGGCACGGCAGAAAGTTTGGGAGTGCATGCCCAGGCTCATTACAGATGCTATGTGTTCTTCCCTAGATGCCCCTTTCTCGAAGGATGAATTCCTCCACGCACTGCATGGTCTTTCCAATGGTTCATGCCCAGGGGATGATGGTCTTTCTCCCGCCTTCTTTATTCTTTTTTGGGATCATATTGGAGATGCTATCACTGTTGACCTTCTCAGGAAATGTGGTTGTCGGGTATGATGCCTCCATACATCACGGAGGGGCTGATTCACCTTATCCCCAAGAGTGGGGACAAGACTGACATCAAGCAATGGAGGCCCATCACCCTCCTTGGATCTGCATATAAAATCTTAGCTAAAGCCTTGAGTATAAGGTTGCAGCCGATTCTCCAAAGGACTATCCATGATACCCAGAATGGGTTCCTCCAAGAAAGGAGTATATTTGATAACATCTTTTCTTACTAGGAAGCTGTCGAGTGGACAAAGTCTAGTCAGCAGCCTCTTGCCATTCTTTTGCTTGATTTTGAAAAAGCTCATGACAGAGTGGATTGGGATTTTTTGGAGGGCACTATGGCATACATGGGGTTTTCCCAAAACTGGATCAGAGGTGTGTCTTGCCTATATAGGGAGGCTCATAGCACTGTTTTAGCCTGTGGGGGGCGGGGTGAGCGTTTTCAAATTTCCCGTTCAATGAGGCAGGGCTGTCCCCTCGCCGCTTTACTGTACCTCATTATAGTTGAGGCTATGAGCAGGTTTATTCGGGCTACCCCTGGTGTTGTGGGTCACAGGTTGCCTTTATGTACGGAGGAAGAGTTTTTGGACTCTGAGTTAGCAGATGATACGGCGTTGTTCCTTGATGCTTCACATGCTTGTTTATGTGCTTTCCGGACAGCCTTGGAGGCCTTTTGTTTGGCAGCAAGAGCTTCTATCAATTGGCATAAGTCAATTGGTTTTTGGATCAGTGATTCTCCTCTTGCAGATTGGGATACAGATGTTGGTTTTACTTGGATTGAGAGAGGATGCTCTGCCAGATACCTTGGTTGTCAGGTGGCCGTTGACATCTCCCCTGCACAACAGTTTGCTCCAGTGCTCTTAAGCATTAAACGCAAACTTTATCACTGGAGTAGGAGGAAGCTCGACTTGGCCTCTAGAGCTTTGGTGGTTAACCAAGTTTTGCTAGCCACGGCTTGGTTTATCGCTTCGTGCTGGACTTTTCATAAGGGCTGCATTGGCCTACTTCGCCGCCTTATTCAGAACTTTCTTTGGGCCTGGGACAGCTTGAGGAGTTTTTTGGTACACATCCCCCCCGCATTTAGCGGAGGAACTTAACCAGCAGCCCATTCTATCGAATGATTTGATCTTAGATGTGCATGGTAAGCCTCTTGGGGCAGCTATGCATATTCTTTGGGTTGGCTGGGAGACCCTATGCCCCACAGTGCTGGCTTGGAAGAGGCTTCAGAGCCTCTCCGAGGTACAGAGATTGGATTTCACGCAGCATTTGAGAGGCTCTAGCCGGAGGATTGTACAAATTGATGCAGGCATTCCCAACCACTGGATTACTGGATCTTTCTTGGAAGGCCGTCATCATTCTTGGTTTGGGGTTTTTTTTGGGACATGTGTTCCTCTTCAGGTTATGGGTCTCCCCTTGCCTAGGGAGGATGATGTATTGGTTGTTTTTTCTGTACAGGATGGATGGCAGCTGGAGAGATGTGACGTGCAGGACCTTATTGAGGGTCCCCATATTCGTCCAGTCAGAGTTGTTGGTAGGTTAGGGAAGCATGTCTTTGTTGACCCCCCTCCCTCTCCCCCGGCATGATCACAGAGAGTGTTAGCCTTCGGTTGTATGGTGGCTGCCCTATCAGACATTTGCATTGGGACCCCGGTGAGTGGGAGTGGAAGGATGCTTGTAACCCTTTGAAAAGCATGCCTTTTTTCAGTTATACGGTGCGGAATGTCAGACATCTTATCTTGGGACACATTCAGAGTGTCCCTACTCTTAGACCCCATTGGGAATCTTACGGCGTTTCGACTGACATTCAGAGGGTATTTTGGCGGAGATTGTGGCATTCTTATAGGAATGCCACAGATTTCCTCCTTTATCTGGGTTTCTCTTCATGGTGGTCTAGCCACCAATCAGTTGAGGTCTGTTATTACTGGTGCTTGCCCAGCATGCCCTAGATGTGCAGGAGTTTCGGAGTCAGTTTACCATTGTTTATGGGAATGCAGGGAAGCACAGAGAGTTTGGTCTGCGATTGCACACCTCTTTGGTAGGATTAAGAGGGATGCTATCATTTCTTTTGGTTCTATCATTTGGTTGACACAGTCTCGGCCTCAGCTGAGATTCGAGGGGACTGACAGGAGCTTGGCCATTATGGTTAGGCAAGGAGTTGCTCGGCAATGTTGTCGTCAGGATTTGCCACTTTCACACTTTGTCCCTCCGACACAGAGGTTAGACAGCTCTTGGGAGATTATTGCTAGCATCTCAACTTGGAATATATGGAAGGCTAGATGCCTCGAGGCCATTGAGGGTACTCCCGTTCTTGATTCTCAGTGTCTTTGCAAGATTTGGAGTGATATTATTCACACCATTATGGCTACCTGGGCCAGAATCCAGGGATCTTTAAGGGCTGCGGAGAGGAAGCGCGGCCAGTTTATGAGAGAGTGGGACATTGGTATCTTTTTCACGTCCTCTCATTCGGGACCCTATTGGCAGCGCAGGGCTCCTGATTGGTTGAGATCTCCACCTTGCTTGGTGTGAAATTTTCATTTTGTAAAATTTTTTCATACTTAGAAAGCTTTTTGAAAAAAAAACAGATCTGGAATTTGATAGGTTTGCCTGGAATTTCTATAGTAAATATTTATCCTTGGGTGGAGTAATTTTCAATCCACATCTGTGGATCGCCATTGCTTGGCAACTGCCAGTTTTTGTTCACGACGGATGTGACTCGTTGGCTTAATGAAGTGGCTGGAATCTGGGTGTCAAATCTATGAAGCAAAGCATCGTACTAATGAGAAAATAGGACTTCATGAGCTGGATGTACAGGCTGGCTGGAATGTTAAGTTGTTAAATGTGCCAGGCAAAGCATTTAAGTCATTATACTTGCTTCGGCGGGAACACCAGGCAGTTCAATGCGCATGATGGTTGGAAACAGCATATGCCCTCCCATTCTTAGATACGGAACGGGCAAGACGGGACAATGAACACGTGTTAAACCAATTCATCCCACAAGCATAATACAAGCTTTTTGAGTTGCACTTAATTCTTGAAACACACACATATGCATGCACCCACACAAATGAAAAGTTAATATGAATCACCTTGACAGGTGTTCCTCTTCAGGTTATGGGTCTCCCCTTGCCTAGGGAGGATGATGTACCAGTCTTTTTTTCTGTACAGGATGGATGGCAGTTGGAGAGATGTGATGTACAGGACCTTTTTGAGGACCCCCAGATTCGTCCAGTCAGAGTTGTTGGCAGGTTAGGGAAGCACGTCTTTGTTGACCCCCCCCCCGGGATGATAACGGAGAGTGTTAGCCTTTGGTTGTATGGTGGCTGCCCTATCAGACATTTGCAATGGGACCCTGGTTAGTGGGTGTGGAAGGATGCTTGTAACCCCTTGAAAAGCATGCCTTTTTTCAGCTATACGGTGCGGAATGCCAGACATCTTATCTTGGGACACATTCAAAGTGTCCCTACTCTTAGGCATTCAGAGGGTTTTTTGGCGGAGATTGTGGCATTCTTATAGGAAAAGCCACGGATTTCCTCCTTTATCTGGGTTTCTCTTCATGGTGGTCTGGCCACCAATTAGTGGAGGTCAGTTACTGGTGCTTGCCCAGCTTGCCCTAGATGTGCAGGAGTTTCGGAGTCAGTTTACCATTGTTTATGGGAATGCAGGGAAGCACAGAGGGTTTGGTCTGCGATTGCACACCTCTTTGGTAGGATTAAGAGGGATGCTATCATTTCTTTTGGTTCTATCATTTGGTTGACACAGTCTGGGCCTTTGCTGAGATTCGAGGGGACTGACAGGAGCTTGGCCATTATGGTTAGGCAAGGAGTTGCTCGGTAGTGTTGTCTTCAGGTTTTGCCACTTTCACAGTGTCCCTCCGGCACAGAGGTTAGACAGCTCTTGGGAGATTATTGCTAGCATCTCAGCCTAGAATATCTGGAAGGCTAGATGCACCGAGGCCATTGAGGGTACTCCCGTTCTTGTTTCTCAGTGTCTTTGCAGGATTTGGAGTTATATTATTCACACCATCATGGCTACCTGGGCCAGAATCCAGGGATCTTCGAGGGCTGCGGAGAGGAAGCGCGGCGAGCTTATGAGAGAGTGGGACATTGGTATCTTTTTCACGTCCTCTCACTTGGGACCCTATTGGCAGCACAGGGCTCGTGATTGGTTGAGATCTCCACCTTTCTTGGTGTGAAATCTCCATTTTGTAAAATTTTTTCATACTTAATAGAAGTCTCCTTTCTGAAAAAAAAAAGTATTGAAGGAAGGGAGGGGGGGGGTTCGTGGCCCCAGTGGTGGTGGTGTATTGTGTAGTGCTTGTCTCTGGCAGATTATCTTATGTAGTGATGTATCTTTCAGTTTTGTGCATTGTTGCTATTACATTTTAAGTGTTGACTCATGTATTGTTCAGGAGAGAGTGCCCAAGGACGTCCACGCCTAGCTGGTGTAGTTACACAAAACATTGGTCCCACATGATATTATCTTGGCAGAGTTTGCTGTAGCACTCGTGGTAGTAGAGGCTCTCTTCTAGACAGTCACATACATTCACTAGATCAGTGCCATGGCCCCTGGAGACTCCCGAGGCTCGCCCTATAGTCCTCACATCGCTAGCAGCAGATGGGCACGATTCATGGTATAGGCAAGTATGCACGTGGTTCACGTGGCATGGACTCAGGATGGACCGCCCTCCTCCACTCCGTTCATCAAGCTATCTAAGGATGACAAGAACCGGGTGATCAGATATGATTTATTGGATACCTGGATCACAACACATGAGCCTCTCTCACACAAACGGCAGATACCTTCATGAGGCTTACAGAGGTTGGTTTCATACTGAGGGCCAGATATCTTGATGTCTACATGTCACATGCCATGCGGATTGCACTCGGCCAGTGCGGGCGTCATCGCACCGCTTGAGGATAAAGGCAGGGAGAGCCGTGCAGATACCTCATGAGGAGAGGATATGCACTATATGCCAGAGGGAGGTCGAGTCAAGGCCTCTCCCTGTACTATCACATGGGGCCTTGTTGCTTGGGCCACTGAGGCTGAGATGGTCATGGCTTATGAGGAGGAAGCCAAGGGGGCTAGCCCTTCAGGTCTCTCACCTTCGCATCTGGACAGTGCCAGTCCTAGCCCCATCTATTGGTCATTGGACTCCAAAATACTCTTGCTTGAGGTTGGCATTTGTGTAGGCAGAAAGTTTGCACGGGAACATTGGATTGCCTAGCAGTGCACGTACATGCTTTTTGATTTGCATGCAAGTATTAAAGTGTGGATTCTAAGGCTCAAAACGCGTATTTGGTGTGCTATCCTTGGAGATGTGGAGTTTCATGATTTGGAATCTGTTGGTAGAAAAAGGGCTTTGGGGCATTGTGTGTGGTGATGACACACGCCCATCTACCTTGCAGCCAGCAACACCTCAGAGGGGAGCTGGTCAAAGAGCTCCAGGAGCTGAGGTAGAACATGAGAAGATGGGATTCCAAGGATGCGCAGGCCATGTCTTTGATAGCCTTGACTATCAAGAGGTCTATCATTCTGCACATTTGGTCTTGCAAGAGAGCAAAGCGTGTATGGGAGACTTTGGAAGCAACGTACCAAGTACGCAACGAGGCAAGGGTTGCCTTCTTGAAGAGGCAACTAGATACTCTTTCTATGGATGAGGGTGACTCTATCATAGATCACCTCACCAAAGTGAAAGGTTTGCGAGAACAGTTGCTGAGCATTGATGAGATTATCCCAGACAAACAGTTGGTCACCAATACTTTGCATTCTTTGCCTCCCTCGTATTTGGGCTTTCACACCTCTCTCAATCTGTCTATGAGAGGAGGTGTGGAGCTTGTCACTTTTGAAGGGTTGGTGGGTTTGCTCTTGTAGGAAGTACAAACAAGAGCAAATCTATCAAGCAACCGTGGTGGTGATAGGGCATTTTTTGCAAAATGCCAAGGACAAGGGGAAAGCAAAGCATGGAGGACGCCAATCCAATAAGGCTGGTCATGGATAGAGTCTTCTAGAGGTGATACATCTGAAAAAGGGGATGCCAACAAGCCCAAAAAGAAGGGCAAACGTCACTACTGTCATAAGCCTATTTATGGAGAGGCTTCTATTTTTGGCACAAAAAGGGAAAAGCACATCTATCTCTGGGCTTGTCAACTCCATTAAAGGGTGAAGGAGCTTGAAGCATGGCATGGCTGGGCAGCAACACGTTTTTCTCTTTCCTGGAAGTGCAGGCTATGCAACAGCAGCCAGCCGAGACCTGCTTAATTCTCTCTCTACGGGCCGACCGCAGCAGCAACTCTTTCTCTCTTCCTTTGGTCGAATGTACACTGCAGGAGTGGGCTGAGTGCTGGCCGGTGAGATTCCTTCCTCGAGCCGTCTGCACAACAGCCGTACAGCAAGTACGGCAGCCCCTCTCCTCTGTCTGGTGCAGTCCATACAGCAGTGCAGCTTCTCTTTCCTGTGCTGATTTGTCCGTACAGCAGGCAGCTTCTCCTCTCCCCCTTGTGTTGGCCGTACAGTGGACAGCGGGTTGGGCAACTACTTCTCTCTCTTCACCACTCCCTCCTGGCCATCGGTTCAAGGGCTGTTTTTGGAGGAATCTGGGACAGTGATTTGAGAGCTTTTGTGGGATTATTTTGGAGACATCCAGGACTGATTTGAGAGCTTCTCTGGGGCAGATTTGAGGCTCCGTTCTGGGGCTTCTTTGACACAGATTTCAGGGCTGGTTTTGATACCGTACTGGGCTGTTGTTCGAGGCTGATTTGCTCTGGTTTATGATGCTAATTGGTGCCTAGTTTCTTGAACAAGCGTTTGTGGAGCTTTGTGGAAAATACAGTGCAAGACTACACTTGCACCTTGGTTTATTTGTATCCGTTTATTCGTTGGAATAAAACAGTTCTTACGGGGGGCCGGTCGTTTTGGCTCAAAGTTGTGTTTTGATATTGTTTATGGTTATTTCCGTTGTGTTTTCATATCTTTGTTTGGAATTGGAAGTGTTTGTTATTGCTCCGGGCTCCCTCCTGCATTGTTACGTGGGGCACTGTTGCTTGTACCACTGAGGCCGAGGCCGTCATGTCATATGAGGAGGGTGGCGAGTATCCCTTTAGGTCTCTCACCTTCATATTACGGAAGTGCGAGTCCCAGATTTATCGCTTAGTTATTGGACTCCGGGTTCCTGCCAGAGATGGGAGATTCGCAACAATATTGCTGCATGGCATATCTGGAGAGCTAGATGTAGTGAAGCCATCGAAGGCACCCTCACTCCGATATAGCGAAGTCCATCTAGAGCATTTGGCTCGATATCATTCATACCCTCCATAGACAGTGGGGGAAGCTTCAGAGTGGTTTAGGCCGCATGTGGAAGTGTCAGGAAGCCTTCTTGAGGATCTGGCGGCCCGGACCCTTTCTCACTGACAATGGTGGTGAGCCCACTTAGCACTATAGACCACCTATCTATTTCTATTAGTTCACATAGGTGGTGTAAACCGGCCTCCAGCCTTCAGACAAAACCAAAGGGCAGTGCAAAAACAAACTTGCACACAAAACACTTCAACACCTTTGAGGAACAAGAAAAGGAAAGCAAACAGGGGGAGCTAGAGTGCTCCTGCAAACAGTACATGGACACCGATTGGCCCCAAAACGCAGTAGCGCCCCTTGCGGTATTTCTTTAATTGATTATAAGAGCTTTGATTACAATAAGGTTGGAAACACAGCCGTCACAGTAGAACTCCTGAAGCCTACAAAGACCCTGCATCATGGCTTCATATCCACTCGGCATCCACAATTAAGTCCAACCATTGTTTACATCAAAAGACTCTCACACATTGAGTCCTGCATACAGAAGCTTTCTCCCATGATCAGGGCTGCCACAAACATCCATAGCCTCTCACCCTATGAACAGCATCACACCCTGACACATCCAGTGCTTCTGCATCACAACACAGACTCCCAAACTCGCATCACAGCACAGCATACCATACAGTAGACACACCTGTACACTCCCTCTCTACCTTCCAAGGATACTATCCATCTCTGTCATGGATCCCTTGTCCCCTGTCCAGTCAGTAATAGCAAGGCTGTACCAAACATGTGTCCACTTCTGTGACCGCTGCCTGCATGTGACCTGTCTCCTGGAGAACCATAAACATGTTTCCTCGAGAAACCTATGACCTGTTTCCACATGAAACCCTTAGGCATGTTTCCCTTTGAAACTTTTGTTCTATTTTCATACATAACCATTCACAGCACCATTCAACAACAGTGCCAACAACGGCATACATCTAATTACCTATTCCCTCATGAAACATCCGGAAACATAGAGATGCCCACCCATAACTGTAGGTCCCTCTGTTCCTTTCTAGCAGGAAGAAAACAATCTGCTTCATGAGCACGCAGCCGTGCGAGCTTGCATCACTCCCATGCCAAGAAACACTTTCAATTGACCTGTACTTGCAGCCGGAAACCCAAGCACATAGCAGAATTTGCAGCCAACCAAAAACAGCCCATAAACAATCTCAAAATTGCTCATGTTCGTAGCCACATGCACTGCCACGAAACAGTCCATAAACCCTTTCCAAAACAGTCCCGAACCAAAGCAAAGGGAAGCTGAAAGTTCCATCAGTTGAACACCATCGACATGATGTCTATGTTCATGAAAAACCAGCCCCTATCCGCCTTTATGTCCAGAGAAACCAGCCCCCTGGCCACCCAGGAGAAGAGCACGTACCTCTGCTGCTTCTACCCGACCAGCCCTCCCTGCAGAACTGCCCATTTTTCACCAGAGAGAGAGAGAGAGAAAGATAGAGCAAATTCAGTTCTCCTGTGATCCCCCTTGCGCATGGAGAAAAGCGCGTACTGTTCTGTCCAACAGCCGCCTACAGTTCCCCTTGTGCGTGGAGAAAAGCATGCACTGCTCTGTCCAGCAGCCGCCTACAGTTCCCCTTGTGCGTGGAGAAAAGCATGCACTGCTCTGTCCAGCGCTGCCTGCAGCCGCTCGTTTGCCGAGAGAGAGAGAGAGAGAGAGAGAGAGAGAGAGAGAGAGAGAGAGAGCATGGTGTGCTGACACCTGTACCTGCAGCGGCTGTTCAGTCCGCCTGCAGCCAGTCCAGCAGCCACCTTACACCTTCCCTTCTGCAACCCGTCAAAAGCCTGTAGAGCCTGCTGTCCTTGCAAAGGAGAACCATCCCACATGTGCTCCTCTGTCCAGCAGCCGCCTCTGTGCAAAGGAGGAAACCCCCGTGTATGAGCAGTCCAACTCTCCGTGTGCCAAGCTCAAAAGGGAGACAAAGAGAGAACATAAGCTGTCGCTTCAGCCCACCAGCCCTCCTTCAGAAAAAAACACACCCTTTAGATTCAGCAGGCGCCTCTTTTCTGCCCGCCAGCCCCTCTTTTTTCCAAAAAGCACACACATGGCCCCAATAATAGCATATGGGCCACGTTTACTTTCATAAAGGGCATTATAAAGTTTTAAAGGTTTTTAAAACCTTTTGAGTTAAAATCTCTTTGCCCCCTTCACACTTGGGGTTGTCCACACATGGGTTTCCTTTTTAACTCCAATCTGATGCCATTCACACTGTCCACCATGTCCCCGTGCACACCTGCATATTGTCCAGAGAAAAACACAGGGTCATGACAGGAGGCCTGTTCCTAAGTTTGACTAGGGGGCATTTGTGAGCAAGAGCTAGTTAAATCATGGCTCCTAAGGATCTTGGTTCACTGATTTTGAACAGACTGTGGAGGCTTGTTTCTAAGTCGAAACAAGAACAAGGCTTGTTTCTAAGTTGGGATAAGAAGGTTTGCTCTTAAGCTAGAATAAAAGAAGCCTATTTCTATAAGTTCACATAGGAGGTTTGTTCCTAAGTTTGACCGGGAGGCATTTGTTCACTAATTGTGAGCAAGAGCTAGTTAAATCATGGCTCCCAAGTTTCTTGGTTCACCAATTTTGAACAGACTGTGGAGGCTTGTTTCTAAGTTGAAATAAGAACCACCTAATCCTAGCTTGGAATCAAAATGTCCAAGGTTTGTTCCTAAGTTGGAACAAAAGGATTCTCATCTCTAGAGGCTTCTTAGTTTATGTCAATTGTTTGAAAGCCAGGGGAAATGTCACTGACTGTGAATTTCCTACATGGAAACTTGATAAAAGCTTTGATAGATGGGTATTTCCCTTGATTTATTGGTTTGCATGATTTCTATTGCATGTGAAAACACCCACGGACGCCTGAGAATTTCAAGGACGGGCATGATTGGACATTAATGGCTCAATCTGTGTATTCACGTATGTTTTATTGAGTTTTGCAACCCTTATTTTTACTATTGTTTATTATTACTACAGGGATTAACCTTGTGAAGTGCCTATTAAAGTTTAAAAGACCTAGAACCCACATTTAAATCAACATGTGGGACCTGATGTCTTGCCACACTACCTGCACATGAACCTGTCTTACGGCCTGTTTAAACTTCATGGCTGTACCTGACCTTCTCAAGACTTATACCATATGTTTTGTTGTCCTGTATTTGTTGGTGTGAACTTTGTATTTGCTTCCTGGTACCTGTGGGCACCCTATATCTGCTATTGTATTTACTTCCTGGTACATGTTTCTCTTATTGGGCACCCAGCTATTGCTGGCCATTGTCTAGCTGCTGCTGTTCTTGCCCTGTTCGGATGGTTTGGAGTCTTGGATTGCCTTCAAGATCAGGTTGCCTGCGGTACAAGTTGAAGGCCTGCCTAGTTATGGGACTAAAGGCCTGTCTAGTAGTTGACCGGATACCCCAAAGCTGTTCTCTTTTAAAATACAAGGGATGGTTGGCCCATCTTCAGCCCCCAATGTAGTGTAGAGTGCACAGAAACCCGGCACATGTGCACATAATTATCTTGCCTCTATTTTAAATTTGCATTGTATTGCTATTCAAGTTAATACTTATGGTCTTCAGGATAGACATGCCTGTTACACTAGCAGCCTTTCTTTAAAAATTGGACCTCGCCAGATTAGTTGTTTCAAGAATTCACGTCTTAGATTAATCTGTTTTTCAGTCTTGAGTTACCGGATCTCCTAGGGGACACGTGTGGGAAGTATTCGTTTCGTCTCGCTTCCCTTAGCGGACTTGCAGTCCTTTGATACAAACTGGTTCTCATCAACCTTTTTCTTGAGGCACTCTTCTACTCTTTCTTCAAGGCATTGAATCCGTCAGTACAACTGGCCCCCACTTTTGCTGTGCTAGCTGGAGTCTGTACGAGTGCTGGCATGTATAGCAGCCACAGGTCTGTATACTACTGTATACACTTATTCTACCCATTTGCATGTGTGCTGACATGCAGGTGCTTAGAGTCCTTACAAGTGCTGGCTTGTATAGCAGCCAAAATGTCCATACAGCTGCCGTACAGCTCATGCCCTGTCTGTAAAGTATGGGCTACTTGTATATGCAGTCCACTCCCTGGAGACACAGGCCCTGCTGCAGGAATTTTTGCACGGACAGCCTGCACTTTGGACAGACAAACAACCGTTTAGGGAGGGGTGGTGTTGGCCACTGTTGCTAGGCCACTATGGCAGTGGGGATTCTAAAACAAAAATGAGATGAATCAAACCCTCTCTAAGATAATAGAATAAGAAGAATACTGAATCCAGTAAGGGGCCGGATCTGAAGGCAAGCAAGCTCTGCTATGAGTTGAAAGCAACATACAAATGCATAGAACACACATAGGCTGATATATATTTTCTAGAAGTGAGTAAAAAGTCCAAGATCTTTGAGCTTACAGTCAACACTAAGCGCACACAAAATTAGTGGAAGACAAGAAGCATAGCCACATCAATGTTGTAAATGGTTCTTCAGCGCTCAATATTATCATAGTCTATTGCACTTATATGGCATGATTAATGGGTGTATATGATATCCTTGCCTAGTCTGGTATAACTAGAGATCTGCTGTACTTAGATTGCATCGGTGATAAACAAAGGATGGTTTGTTAGTAGTCAAAGATATGAATGGAAATAGAGGTAATTGTTTAAGCTTTCAACTGCTTGGATGAATTTTAGGTTCAAACTTGATTTAGAAGTCAACATTACATTGTCTGTAAACTGCAGGCTGAAGCCATGGTGGCTGAATGGAGAGAGTTCCTTTGGGATATACCTGAAGAACGAATTGCTTTATGGAACCACTGTCAAGCACTCTTTATAAGACATTCGCTTCCTCCACAGCAGGTTTATTAATTTACCTCCACCCTCTCTCTCTCTCTCTCTCTCTCTCTCTGTCATTGGCCTTTCTGGCCTTCCACAGACTTTGTTTCTTTTCTCTCATCGGCTGCTACAGAAAATGTGCTTTCTGTTTTGATGTAAAACTTATTTGTCTAAAGGCCATTTTGGATAACCAATGTAATGTCATTTGGATCGCCAGGCTGGATTGTTCTTCCTAAAGCATGCAGAAGGAGTCGAGCAAGAAATTCCTCCATCAGAACTGCATGGAATGCTTTTGTTGGCATTTCAATGGCTGAGTGGATCTATCACAAACACACCTCCGTACTGATTCTGTCTTGCATACCGTCTTTTGTGACCTATTGGCATTCTCTTTTTATAAGCCTTAAATGATGGTTGAAATCTGGTTGTTTTCATAGGTCATACCCAATCCACCTGCTCCGTGAGCTAGAGACAAGGATATGGCTGCTTGCTGTGGAGTCGGAAGTCGAGCTTCAAGATGCCAAAGGCCAAAAATCAGTCATTTCAAATCATTCAGTTGCAGCTTCAAGGTCGAATCAAGATGTTATTGGTGGAAGCCCAAGCAGTCTTGAACCTATTAACCTCACTGCAAAGTCAGTTTCCATTGTGGATAATCATATGAAAAATCTGCGAGTCAGGACTGAAGAATTCAGCACTAACGAACGAGAAAACGCTTCACAGGCACGCCCAGACCAGGCTTCCCCTGGAGTCACAGCAGGGGCAATGCCAAAGTTTAAGAGAAGGCCAAGGAATTATGCACAGCACAGAAGGACCCAAGTTGACAAGCCTGGTAAGTCTCAAGCAGAGCTGGAAGGCAACACTCAGTTAGGCGTGAGTCCTGTCAAGAAAGCTGAACTAAGGGCAAACATGACCCTTCAAGAAGATGCAAAAGAGGAGGCTGCTGCAGGCGAAGATCAGATCTTCTGGGAGGAGCGGGTTGGTGAGCAAGAGTTGGAACGGGCAGTCCTCTCTCTTTTAGAAGTAGGGCAAGTGTCTGCTGCCAGACAACTTCAGCAGAAATTAGCACCCATCCATGTACCAATAGAACTTCTTCTTGTTGAAACTGCTCTAAGTGTTGCCGAATTGTCAACACCGACAGTAAAAGGTTGTATCGCTCCCTCAATGATTCATCCTTCTGTCAGTGAGCATCTTCTATCTTCAAGTTTGATGGATGATATCTCATCAGCTACTCCACTCGAGGTACCTATCCTGATCAACCATTTTTTTACCTAACTAGATAAATTTTAAATATTTTCATGCTTTATCATACTTTCCTAAATGCACAGGTTATGGAGGCAATAACTAAAGCATGTCGAGAAGGGTGTGGTCGTGGAAGTTGCAAAAGAATCACAGCTGTTGCACATGTTGCAAATTTTCTCGATCTGTCATTCTCAGAGGCTTTTGAGAAGCAGCCAACCCAACTTCTCCAGCTTCTTTCCTTAAAAGCCCAGGATTCCCTTCCAGAGGCTCAGCTGCTTGTTGAGACCCATACCATGCCGGCGGCAAGTATTGCAAGGATTCTCGCTGAGTCTTTTCTCAAGGTAAAGCCACTGGAGAAGCTTTCTCAGCTAAAGATCCGAGTTCTACAATTGCAGAAACTCGTGTTTGCAGTTTTGAGTCCAACGTTCAAACATGCTTACAATCTAAGAAATTATGTTTGCAGGGTCTTTTAGCAGCCCACCGAGGTGGATACATGGAATCTTCTCAGCGGGAAGAAGGGCCATCTCCTTTGCTTTGGAGGCCTTCTGATTTTCTTAAGTGGGCAGAACTATGCCAATCTGAACCTGAAGTGGGACATGCTCTCATGCGCCTTGTGATTAGTGGCCATGATGTGCCTCATGCATGTGAGGTACTGCAAACAATTTCCTTGTTTCTGCGAACTTTTTTGGAAAGACTTTGTTTGATGCAAGACTAGGAAAATGTTTCACTTGTTAAAGGTTGGAGACATATTTAGGTTTGCTTTTTTTGTGTGTCCAAGATTTATTGTATATAACAGTAGCTTGTACATAGAACATGAACAATTATTTTGTGTATTCAGGTGGAACTTCTTGTTCGTGCCCATCATTTCTACATGTCATCTGCCTGTCTTGATGGCATAGATGTTCTTTTAGCTTTGGCAGCCACACGTGTGGAATCTTTTATCTCTGAAGGGGACTTCATGTCTCTTGCACGGCTGGTTACAGGCATCAATAACTTCCAATCTTTACACTTCATGCTTGATATATTAATAGAAAATGGACAACTGGAGCTTCTTCTTCAGAAACGGGCTGTAGTAGAAGCTGCTATGGAATCATCGGCTTCTGTTCGTGGTTTTCGAATGGCTGTGTTGTCTACTTTAAAACATTTCAATCCTCATGACCTGGATGCTTTTGCAATGGTTAGTACACGTGATAGGTTCTGTTGTTTTAAGCACTGTAGAATGAGGTGGGAAGCTTGACATGGTGACTCTCCATTGAGCTGTTAGAAATCATGATTTTCACTCTCGTAATTCCGTTACAGCACTGATGTTTGATGTTTATACAGGTTTATGATCAATTCGACATGAAACATGAAATGGCAGCTCTGGTAGAATCAAGAGCTCACAAAGGGCTAGAACAATGGCTGATCCACCATGATCCTGAACAAAGTGAAGAGCTTCTAGAGATGATGCGATACAATGTGGAAGCAGCTGAAGTTTGGGCCAGCGTTGATGCTGGAAACAAGGCAAGATGGAATTGCGCTCAAGCATCATTAATTTCTCTCCAACTACGCATTCCAGAAATAATGTGGCTTAATCTGAATGAAACAAATGCTCGGAGACTCTTTGTTGAGCAGTCTCGATTCCAAGAGGCTCTTGTGGTGGCAGAGGCCTATAATCTAAATCAGCCAGGTGAATGGGTACCAGTTCTTTGGAACCAAATGCCTAATCCAGGATGGATTGATCAGTTCTTGGGTGAGTTTGTTGCTGCTCTACCCCTTCCTCCCAGCATGCTTATGGAACTGGCTAGATTTTATCGATCTGAGGTAACAGCCAGAGGTGACCAAATAGATTTTTCTGCTTGGCTCACTCCTGGAGGCCTGCCTCTTGAGTGGGCAAAATACTTGGGCAAGTCTTTTAGATGCCTTCTGAAATATGTTCGGGATGTGCGGTTAAGAGTGCAGCTTGCTACGTTGGCAACTGGATTTCCAGATGTTTTGGATGTATGCATGCGTATACTTGATAAGGTCCCAGAAATTGCTGGGCCTCTTATTCTACGCAAGGGGCACGGTGGAAGCTACCTTCCTCTTATGTAGTAGGTCATCTACTGGTGCTCTCTTGGCTGTATTATAGCAGAAGCAAGCAGAAGCAACCTGTGTCTGTAAGGTAGCATTGTAGGTTGTACGCCATATTTTTGAGGTTCTGAAGAGTGTACAATACGTCAATTGCAAGCAAGGGAAGATTAGCTTTGCCCTTCTGCGAAAGAGGCAAATTTTTTTCGTAGTCTTGAAGCAGAAATAAGAACAGCTTAGTCAGCCCCCTGTCGGTTAGTATTACTTCATCTGTACAACACCACATGTTCAGGAGAATGTTAGGTTTTTGTATCAGCTACTTGTACCTCTGTAAATATTCCTCAATGTAATGTAATTCTATAATGTAATCTTTGTCTACTCTACCCAGAATTTCATGTGTGAATTTGGATATGCCTTTTGCCAATGGAAAGTGGCTCTAAGGCTTACATGTTCCATAGCTTGGGTGCATTAATAAAATTAAACCATTCAGGGTGGCTTCAAGCATAACTTCAAAAACCCCCCCACCCCCAAAAGCGGAGAAAAAACCACCACTTAGCTCCTAGATAGTTCTTGCAAAACAACCACAAACAAACCAAAATGTTGAAGTGGCACCTCCCAACCAAGCTCCATCTAAAGCATTTACCAGTATTCTTGACATTTCCCTATTTCTTTTTTCATATCTGAATGGGCTCTTTAAGGCACTAAGGTGCCTAGAAGGTTGTGGTATACAAGCTTTGGGAATTGGGGATTATCTAAAAGAAAGAATCGAGCACTAATGGTTTTGTTGGTACAGAGCCAGTTTCCCTATTTCTGTTTTCATATCTGAATGAGCTCTTTAAGGCACTAAGGTGCCCAAAAGGTTGTGATATACAAGCTTTGGGAATTGGGGATCATCTAAAAGAAAGGATTGAGCACTAATGGTTTTGTTGGTACAGAGCCAAGTAGGCTGATACGGACTTGTAAAATGGTAGTGAAACCTTTGGGGAACATAAAGACGTGTGGGAAACCATTCATGTAGGCCCTTGGGAGCAGCCAGGACAAGGGCCATGTGAACAAGGCTGTAAGGACATTGTGTGTTTTTTGACAGTAACTAGTTCACATTGTTTTAAATGGTGGATACATTTTAATGAAGATCGGACAGTTTACCTTGTATTTTGATGTGATGTGAACAAGATTACTCATGAGGATGGACATCGTGGGCATTGGTATATTTAGGCATTATTTTACATTTTGGGCATCCTTGCTCCATTTATCCAGTTTCCCAAGCATGATTTTTAGGTTGTACGACCAGCTCGTATGGCTCCGATGCATGTTCCTACGGTTTTGTACCATGTCTGTATAGTTCGTACCGCTTTTGTACAATCATAAACTACTCTTGTACGTGTTGCTTCTGTTTGTATTGGATGCTGTACAGCTGTACCAGTTGTGTTGGATGATGTACAGCTGTACCAGTTGTTTTGGATGATGTACCAACTGCACCGATTGATTTACTGTTGGTACTGGTTGTACGGACTGTTTTACTTGATGTAGTGACTGATTTACAGTTTGTACCAGTTGCTTTAATTGATGTACCGGTTGTACTGGTTGATTTGATCGATGTATCAGCCGGACTGGTTAATATATTCGATGTATGACTGATTTAATTGACCTACCAACTATACCGACTGGCTATTGGGCATTCATAACTGGCTGTTGATGCCATATTTCTATTGTGGGTTACATATGAACCTGTTTGTGCTGGTTGTGCACACATGTTCTTGTGTATGGAACCAGACTGTATTGGGTGTTGGATTCAATACCTATATCATATATGTATGAGGAAGAGTAGTATCTGCAACAGATGGTGGATTAATCACATATGTTTATGGTATTTTGGCCTATGTTAAAAGCCCATTTGTATCTGGATAATCTGGTCGACTATGTGTGGAGAAGAGAAAGGTCCCCAAGCTTGTTGAGACTAAAATACTCCTTGGCTAATATATATTCCAAGGAGGGGGGCCGGCCATAGTGTGGTGTCACTTGGTCGTTTCTTTCAATATTGGTGGTGTTGTGAACTTTGATTGTAAACCCCACCGACCCAGCTACATTAATATCAAAGCTTGCTTTCCAGTATTCTCGTCTACTATTGTAGTAGTAGTAACCTCTAGACTAAGATTGACCCCTCGAACTCTGAGTGAAATTTGCCACATAGGAAGAATTGTTGTAGACTGGGAAAACTGCCAAAGCCAAGCTAGATGATGCAACCGTGCTTGCTCCTTCGTAACGTAGGATCGCAGTAGCGGGCATTGTGGGAAAGGGGACTATGATGTTGCTCATAAGAGAGAAGACAGAAGCTGATATTAAATATTGCCCTGGCGGTTGATTAGCCGCGAGCAAAACATTAGTGGTTTGTCCAGGGGCAAGCACCACCACGTCTGTTTCCAAAGGTTTAGTGTATTCTGCATCCACTTCCACCACTGTCAATGTGTGGTTGGTAACCCCCATATACATTTGAAAGTTCACTGCAGCGTTGATGCTCCTCAGGAGGGATGTCCTATTCAGGCACTCTACCAAGTAGGGAAGAGCTAATGGATGGAATCAAGCAATTTATTGGCAAACAATATACCTGTGCAAGCTTTGTAATATCCGAGTTTGTGGATCACATATATCTATGACTCTTTTCTCAAGTGAGAGTAGGAATCATGAGAGATATCAAGCTTTGGATTGTGAATTATTTGGTTAGGCCAAGAAATCTTGCTTTTCAATAGAAGTTGTTGTACTTGTTACCCTTTTAAGTGTTTTTGGACACTTGATCCTTGACTACTTTGTACAAGAAGAATATCGTATGTTTTCTTGAGATGTTTATATAAAACAGAAATGGCTGTAAGCCAAGAATACTTACAGATCTAGGGAATATGTATGAAGGATATATCTAAATGACAGTGCCTAGAAGGATAAGATGCACTTGTGGAATGGCAATTGAAACCTTCAGGGAACTCAAAGACATGTTGGAGTCCACCCTTGTATGCCCTTGGGAGTAGCCAGGGAAAGAGCCATGGGAGCAAGGCTATAAGTAGTACATTATTGTGGGTTTTATGTTGAGAAGTCGACATTCTTTTGGATGGTGGATACATTTTAATGGTGACCAGTTCACATTCTTTTAAATGGAGGACACATTTGAGTGACGGTTGGACAATTTAATAGGACAAGGACCTTGTATTTTGATGTTTTGTGAACAAGATTACTCACAAGGAAAGACATCTTGGACACTTCAGCATACATACAGGATTTTCCGATCTACTCATTGAGGGAATTGATCAAATGAAAAGCCGCAGCCTGCCTCACAAAAGCTAGAAGAGGATTTAGGCATTTTGGTATACTTTCTCTATTTTTGGACCTCTTTGGGGTGAAAAAGGTATTTGTTTTAAACCTCACCAGACTTATATATTCAATTTCCAAGAAATATACCCATGTTTTTAGGATGTACGACCATGTCAATAGAGTCGGTCACGTCTACTACGTACGTGCATTTCGTACAGTTTGTACCGCTTTCATACCATAATAAATTATTGTTGCATGACCGGCTTCTGTTAATGCCAACTATACCTAGCTATACGGGCTTGTTGACCTATCTAACACGGGCTTGTTAATACCCACTATACCTAGCTAATACACAGAAAAGCTTCACACATTAGTAGTATTATGTGTGGCCATGGAGACTTCTAGCCCCTCTTCCTTCGCTCAGAAGACCCGGTTTTCCTCCCTTAAGCCCCGTTTTCTGATCAAAGCAGAGCCTTTAGCCCCTATTCCGAGCTCTGCTTCAATGAACCGTCAAGGTTGTGGGTCGGCCAGATTCTGAGCCAGCAGGCCACATTTAACCAGAAAACCTGCTGCATTGCTATGCAGCCTGCTGACGTGCTAAACAGTCGTTCTGTTAGAAACCTCAAATTTCAGCTCCTAACGTGTTTGCATCTCTTGCATTCCAACTGCTGACGCATTCCAACTGTTCACGGGTCATCATTTCCCGCATTCCAGCTGCTGATGGGTCATCATCCGTTTCACTGCCCTCCACACGATCATGACTGCCGAGAATGGCCCAGGGTCAGGCCATTCCCACCTAACAAGGCTCCTGGCTGCCGCCGGTCACCCTGACCAGTCGAATGGCCCTCCCAGGGCATTCCCTACACCGTCTCGACCCTTGGAACCTGTTAGGTCAAAAACGGACACGGTGTCCCTTCAAGCTTTTTGCAGAATCCGTTGCGAAGCAGAATCTGATGAAGGAACTGGCCGACTTGAAACTGCAGGTGGAGCAGAAGAAAAAGAATAAGACACAAATGAAAGAGAAGAAGAAAATGAAGGCCATGAAAGCAGAGGACAAGAAGAAGAAGGGATGCCCTTCTGAGTCATCGTCTTCATCAGCGGCAAGCGATTGCGAGTGCGAATCAATCAACATGAAGATGCTAAGGCAGGGGCAACCGGCTGCAACAGAGATCGGAACTATGGATAGCTTGTAAGATGGCATTTGCAGAGTGAAAAAGCCACCGTTTGTGTGCCTTATCACCTGACTGAACGGTGAACCTTATCTATCAATAAACTATGTTATTTTATTAAGGTCATTTTCATATGAAGAAATATGCGATGCTGTGCATATAAGACTAGTCAGTACATTTATCTAGTTCACGTGTTAATGTAGTTCAAATATATTATGTGACCATGCATTTGCTTCTCTCCACAGCCCAATGTGGGTATGACAATTCCTACTCCGAAATCCGTTAGTAGGTATTTAGAGTTTAGTGGTTGGTATGCATGCATAATCATGCAGTACAAAAAAGCCTCACAAGGGAGTACTTGGTCAATGCCATGCTTCTCGGAGTTCTCGAGGGCAATGCTTTAAGGTGGGTAGTGAAACTATTCTCAGAAATGGGGAGTGATAAAGCTAATGACAAAAGCATTTCTCTTCAAGAATATAGGTGAGAATATAGGGTGTGCTAGACTAAGTTCTAAAAACCCCCCCAAAAAAATGTGAACTTAGCAGTAGTGTAAATACTCCACTATCACCTGTTTTAAATACTAGGATTATTAGTTATGTGGATAATGAAGTATGTGGTTATGTGGTCTCATGCATAGCTTTGTCTTCAAGCCTATGAATAACGGGGTAAGTGTTGTCTTTTGCATAGCTACATAAATGGTTATGTGGTCTTCTGCATAGCTTTGTTCTTAAGTAAATGAAGTGCTTACATAAATTATACAAAACATGTTGAGTGGGTTATGATATGATAGGTAATACCTATTGCTCAGCCTTTAGGTATGAATCATGTTATGTATACCCTTGGGCCTAGGCATCAGTTCAATTAAAAGTAATTTATTTACTACAAATGCACATGGTGTTGAGTGGGTTATGATATGATAGGTAATACCTATTGCTCAGCCTTTAGGTATGAATCATGTTATGTATACCCTTGGGCCTAGGCATCAGTTCAATTAAAAGTAATTTATTTACTACAAATGCACATGGTGTTGATGTGGGCACCACGTCAACCAAATAGTATTGACTGTGGATATTATGTCTTGGTATCTGTTCATGAGGTATCTTATTGAGGGGGCACTAATGAATAAGAGGCCTAAGAGATGGGTAATGTTCTACTCTTGTTTTTTTAGCTTGTCGTCATGTTCTTTGGAAGCATAATTTTATTTCTCTTTTGTCTTTGCATAGCTTTTGAAGGCTTGGTTTACTCAAGAAGATATTTTGAAGCTTAAGTACGATCTCAATACATGGTGCTTGACTGTTTTGCAAAGAAGATTGACACTACAGTGTGTCCTTTTGTATGCCAAATGTCTTGATATCTCTTGTATGTCGTATGTTTGGCTTAGGTCTTATACGTCTCTCCATTTATAGGAATGAATCTTTGGTCATGTATGTCTTTCTATTTACATGAATGAATCTTTGGGACTCGAGTGTCTCTCTTTCTTTTGTTATGCATATTGAACGAATAATTCGCTCTTATGTCTCTCAATGAATGAATTTATATCTCTATGTTGACTGTCTATGTCTCTCTCTCAAATGCAAAACCTGTAAGGCTAGTTTCAAATAAGAAAACTATAATATATGTGGGGTTAGTTTAATTGAAGAAAACTATAAAACATATAACGCTATATTCAAACACAAAAACTATAAGGTTGAAGAACTCACAAATTATAACCTAGGCTACATTCAAATTTGTATATTGTATATTGTGACAAGTCCAAGATTTTTTAATGGAAGGACAGCTTTAAAACGTGATATTGACAAGTCAACATGGGCTAATAAAGTAAACTTGTACTGTAAAGGTAAACTCAAGTAGTCCAACTTTACTCTCACAATTTGAGAATTGGGAATGAAATAGTGTTTGGTTGACAAAGTAAACTCAAGTGGTTCGAGTCTACTTATACAATCCGAGTTTACTTTCCCAGTTAAAGACCATGGAAATGGAATAGCCTCTAGTGGGCAGAGTAAATCTAGATTGTGAAAGTAAACTCGGACTATAAAGGTGAAATCGGTGGGTGGTCCAAGTTTACTTTAACAATTCAAGAATAGGGAATGAAATAGCCTCTAGACTGTGAAAGTAAACTTGGACCATCTGAGTTTTACTTCCGCATCTCACGTCAACTTGGACTATGAAAGTAAACTCAAATGGTCCGAGTTTGCTCACACAGTTTGACATCATGGGTTTGAGGCTTGGGAGTGGATTGTAAAGTAAAGTAGCTTAGAGGCCCATATGCTTTCAACTTAATCACATGAGGTACAAAACATTAAGATAATAGGACCTCAAGATTTTGTAATATGGATTTACACTTATGGAAATGACAAAAGTTAAATGGATTAGAATAAGTTAACTTAACAAGAGATGGAGTATTGCTTGAGTACATAAGTAGGATCCTCACTTGAGAAGCAAAGATATTTCTCCTCAGGGTTAAAGGCAATAATACATGGCAAGTGTGACATAAGATGGTAATTACTGGATCTACAATCAAGGTTTCTGTGCAACAATGTGAGCATTGTACATAATATGCCGATTACACAAGCACACTAAATCCATAATCAAGGTTTTTGTGCAACATGTGGGCATGATACACAATATTCTAGTTACACAAACACGCTTGTTGGGTTGTGAGAACACAAAGTCTGCGGTTGAAAACAATGCATTGTTGCTTAGCTCATGAGGGATTCCATGACCAAGCTGGGTTTGTGTCACATGTTCTTGAATTTGGCGAACACTGACACGTGTTGGCATGTCAATCTTCCTTGGAGCCACTACATTCATAAGATTGCATTTAGATATCTTTAATTGTTGTAGTATAGTCTCCTTTGCATTGATATCTTTGTTTCCTGCAAAGAATATTTCTAAACTCCTATATACAATGAAAAATCTGCTCACTTGTGCTTGTGTCACTAGTCTCGACACTACATTAGCAAGACTTGAAATACCTTCCTCATTTAACTCATTACTCTAATCCGAGAAATCACAATAGCTAGATTGTATGCTCACCTACTAGCACCACTGGCTTGGATTTGTAAGCACAATGTCATCTCATTCACAATCACAAGACATGATGGATCACTTTAATAGCATTGTGGAATATTCTTCCCCTCATGAAATCTATAAAGTGTCTCTTTAATACCATTGTGGAATATTCTTCCCCTCATGAAATCTATAAAGTGTCTCTTTGATGATCCATGGATGTTGAAGCGTTTGGAATCAATTAGAAATCAGTGTATGATTTATATTGTATACTATCTGTTGATATGAGTATATAGACAAAGGTATGTTATACAAAATCATTCCACACACACACACACACATCCCTTGTAGAGTAATCTATAGAATGAATTGATACGTCCCTTTATACAAATCATGCATGAGAGAGAGAGAGAGAGAGAGAGAGAGAGAGAGAGAGTAGGTACCTCAAAATGATCACAAATCAAATTTGTCTTCAATATTCTGGCTTCCTCTACATAACATAAGTGCTTATTGCATCACACATGCATGCCAATGCACGCACACACACACACACACACACATAGAGCTCATAAAATGATAATAGCAAATTACCAACCGTTTTGATAATGTGCTTATTACTGTGCACTATCAAGGTGTGTAATGAGACGCAAGTGGCCTACTTGTGTAAGCAATTAGCGTTCGAGCATATAAATGAGGAAGATATAATGGATGAATTCCTCACAAAGATTAAAGATATTAGAGAGTAGCTGGCATGTATTGATGAGGCCTATCGAGATAGTTCTTTGGTATCTATTGTTCTCACAGCTCTACCAAATTCATACGAGGGTTTTGGATCTACACTTTCGCTCTCATGATGAAGGGTAATCCCAATGCCCTTATTTTTAATGAGTTGGTTGCAGTGCTCTTACACAACAAGAAGAGAAATCTCGACAAAACTGAACTACATCAATGAATATAGAAAAAGGCTAGAGAAGGAGAAGAAGAAAGATTCACGGATGGTTGTGGCTGATGCATCAACACCAAATGTTAATGCATCAGCCAAGTGTTGAAAAGAAGTCGTCAGTGAACTATGCATAGGATGATTGGGCATTCATTGTGTGCACTACAGTTATGATCCTTTTGTCCATGACGTATGCATCACATATGCATGTTAATGGATAGATCATCATGTCTGGTGCTTTAATAGTGGTGCTAGCAAGCACGTTACTTCTCAGCATGATTTATTTTCCTCACTTGAGTCTTCTCCTCAAGGAGGAACAATCACATGTAAAAGCAACTCCTTATATCAGTAAAAGGAGTTGGTAAGATTGTTCTCAATACTACAAATGGTGGGATATTCACTCTCTCAAAAGTCTTGTTTGTGCAAGGCATCAAAAAGAGCTTGTTGTCAATCTTTGCCATTATGAGGGTAGGCCTAGCGGGGCGGGTTAGATTTTTTGATGCATAATGCTTGTTCAGTTTCTACCACACATGCTATGAGTCATCGATGTGGAGCTATGGCATGCCCACTTTGGTCACTTGAATTTTGGTAGTTTGTTGTGTCTTGAAAGGTAAGAGATAGTGTTAGAGTTGCCAAAGCTTGAGTCCCTCGACAAACATATATGTGAGAGGTGCATTTTGCATAAAATGCAACAGACATCATTCCCAAAAGATGGATCAATTAGGGCTATCTAAAAATTACAACTTATACATGGTGATGTCTGTGGTCCCATGAGGAGGCCATCAATCAAGGGATATCTCTAATTTGTGACTTTTATTGAGGACTATTCTAGGTTACACTTGGGTGTATCCATTGAAGGCAAAGTTATAGGTTTTTACATGCTATCCATTGAAGGCAAAGTTATAGGTTTTTACATGCTAAAAATGTGTATGCATGTAAAGTTAACACCCTTCATATAGATCAAGGAGGGGAGTATATGTCAAAGAAATTTCATGTATATATAGTTGAAAGAGACATAAAACATCAATGCACAGTGTGTTGTGCACCTCAACAAAATGGTGTCACTAAGAGGAAGAATAATCTCTCATGGAGATGGCACGTTGCATGGTTAAAGACTAGGATGTGCCTCATGTTTTTAGGTTGAAGGCAGTTATGTGTGCCACTTATGTGCTAAAGAGAT
>NC_141108.1:21727801-21740301 GCF_041138505.1 Cibotium barometz | reverse complement strand
ATGAAATAGACTATAATGTCCATGGTGATAGAGATCAAGCACGACAAGTATTCGATGAGGTTATCAAATGTGTCCCAAAGCATAAGCTCCTTCGAAAATAGATATGGTTGTGTTATTATTTAGTAACCATTGGTGGTAGATTATATAAGTATTTTTTATTCTTTCTTACTATCTCTAAGTATAAAAAAGATCATGATTGTTATTAATATATAGCTTGATTATGTTTCATGCAGAGACGTGTCAGTAAATATCTTGAAGTTGACTTATGATGACAATAATAAATTGTTGGATACGATCTTCTTTGAGGAGATGCCACAATTGGGCTTTTTTGGATATCATTGTAGCCCAAAATGGGAAGTTTTTGGCTTTGATGGGTGGGATGATATTAATCCTCAATATATTTATATAGTCTTAGATCCTTATAGGCTAGATGACAATCTCAAGCTCCTTTTAATCAAAGAGGCATTGGGATTATTAGATGGCTTTTACATTGTGGTGGGTAGTAGATGTAGGAGCTCCGAGGAAAAGCGCTTCATTTTTAGGAAAATATTGAAATGCATTCCATTGAAAAAGTTGGTAAAGATAATGTAATAAGACAAGATTATTGATGGATTGGTCTTCTCTCTCTCTCTCTCTCTCTCTCTCTCTCTCTCCCCTTCTGTATGTTTGATTGTCTGTTTGTCTCTTTCTCTCCCTCTCTTTCACATATTCACACACATGAAATATACCAATAGTTATTATTGTGCTTTATTTGGTGTGAAATATAGTTAAGAGAGGGTGAAAAAATAGAGAGATCATATGTTTGTTATTTTATGTGTCTTTGTATGTGAATGTGTAGAAGCAAGCACAAGGATGATTGAATCAAAGTTGGTGCTTTCGAGTATAATTCTCTCTTCAACTTGAGGTTAGTTCTTTTGATGCCGTCACGGTCTCTCTCAATTTTTGTGTTAAAAAGGGAGAGAGAGGATTGTGTACATCAAGATGCTTTTTATATCTCTTTCTATCTTATTTTGTTGTTGATAATTTGATTGCAAATATTAGTGTAATATTGATATGTTAGAAACCTTTCATTTTTTGGACTTCTGCCTTTGAGATTGTTTAGAATATATAGAATATACAAATTGTAGTAGTCTTGGAGAATATATGCATTTATATTAATTGGTATACATTTTTAAAAAGCAAAAAAACCTCTCATAGACAATTATATGTATCACGGTGTTCTTCTTTTTTGTTGCGGTATACATGTAGGTTACTAGGGTTAGGTATATGTTGGCACATATACATAGAGATAATTGTAGAGCTTTAAGATATTTATTTTGGATTTCAGCAAATGGAGCTTCAAAATGATAACAACTGCTCCAAAGATGTAGTGGCTGTGGATGATTCTTCCAATCAATAAGTAGCTTTATCTACGCCCGCCTGAGTTTATGAATGTTCGAGCTGCAAAACACCTTGCTCGGTCAAGGTCTTCATCTGGACAAACAAGCTCTAAACGTCTACAAACTATTACGGATACATGCGACAACAGTGAGAAAAATTCGATTGCTTGCAAGGAGTACTTGGATGCCCTTTGGGATGAGATTCGTGGAAGTGGCAGCCAAAGGGGAGATACATTAAGAGATGAGTTAACTTATCATCTCCATCGCGTCCATGACAGTAGTGGTTGCATGGAGGCAAACCAACTAGACATGCTTTCTTTCATGGAGAACATGCATGTTCAAATTGGGGAATGTCTACGTGGATGTAATGGGCAATGTAAAGAACACGTAGATTCTCTGAAAGATCAAGTGCATACATTAGGCGTTGAGGTATTGAGTCTAAAGATATCTGTTGATCGACTCAATGCAATTATGAAAAATATGTGTCATGTTTTAGAAGCAAGGGTAGTTGCTTAGAGATTTTGAGAGAGGGATGATGTTTTTTTTTAAAATCAAGGGCTAGATTGTGTTCCAACTTAGAGATTTGGCTCTTTATTTTGGTCTTCATTTTGGCGATATATATGAAATTTTTATTTTGTCAAATTTAATACTTCTCTCTTCTATTTTGTCTTCGCGCTCTTATTTTCCATCTCTCAACATGTTTCAACTCTACTTTCTCTCTCTCTCTCTCTCTCTCTCTCTCTCTCTCTCTCTCTCTCTCTATCTATCTATCTATCTATGTCATTGTCTCTCTCTTTGTCTATCTCAAGTATTATGTTTGTTTGAAGTTAAGAAATATAGTATTCGTTATTTTGTATTTGGAAGGAGATTGAAGATGGCTAGGAGCTGTACATACTTAAGTTTGAACCAAGTTCATCGGCTTCGAATTTTGGATGCAACACGCATGACTCACCGTAAACAGTCCGGGCAAGGACTTGCATTTGGAAACAAACTGTTGCTAATTTTACGGATTACTGTAACATAGCTGGAATTGAAACATTTGGAAGGGTTGGAAATGAGGAGCATAGTGAACCCCATGGCAGAATTCACTTGGATTCAAGAAACAGAACAATTCTCAATGCTATGGTTCTTCAAGAACCTATCAACGAACATTACAATGCTTAGGCATATAGAGATTTGGTGCAAGGCCCTTTCTTCTTTTAAATGAGCTACCTATGGATAATAATTTTCATTCTATAACTTTTGTCGTTGGTGATGTGAAAGATATTAAATCTGAATGTCACTCTATAAGGCGGGTGTTTTCTTTGCCTCGGAATGTCAAGCACCCAGCAACTATGGTGGTATATTTTGGAGATTGTACTCTTCACTCATTAGGAGGTCTTTCTTACAAGTGCCATTTTTGTGGTGCAATAAATTGGAAGTGTGAGGCATCAAGAAAGCTTGGAGAATATGTGGGCAAACACTATTGTGGAAGTGGGAAGGTCTCTTTACTACCATTGGAAAATCCACCTCCTACATTGGTGGAGTTGTTGTGTGGTAATGATAATGCAAGTAAGGAATACAAAAATAATATACGCTCTTATAATAACGCCTTGGCATTCGTTTCACTGGGTGCTCACTTGCATAGTCAATTCACTAGGGGAGGAGGAGTATTCAATTTTCAAATCCATGGTACCACTTACCATCGTGTTGGTTCTGTCATGCCTAATGAAAACCGAGATGCGGCTCCTCGATTTGCTCCGCTTTATGTGTATGATACAAATCATGAATTAGAGAATAAACTCCATGGGATGCCCTCTTTAAATCATAACATTGTTGAAAGGTTGCAAGAAATGATATATGTACATAATCCATACGCTCATGCACTTTGTTCAATGAGAGAAATGTTGCTGTCAAGTCCACATGTAGATTTGAGAAGTCACACTAAAGCTCGATCAACCTCACGGCAATACTTGGTCCCTATAGAAAGTGAGGTAGTAGCTATCATGCGGGTCAAGGAAGTGATTTTCATGTGGGGCATAGAGACGTTCAAATAATGTCATGCGCAGGTGCTATAAAAAAATATCTAATTTGCATCGCTCATATATGCATCTATTGTATGTTCTTCTATTTCCTCAAGGAGAGGATGGTTGGCATGTTGGAATTCCAATCAATGATGGTAGGAATAGAGCAGACTTAAATGAAGATACAAAGACTGTAACTTAACGACAATATTATGCTTATAGACTGCAGATTAGGGAAGATACAAATGCATGCCTTTTATGTGGTGGCCGTCTTTTGCAACATTACATTGTTGATGCATATAGTAGCATGGAAGAATCTAGATTAGTATGGATACGCAATAATCATAAAGCATTACGTGCTGAAGTACACCAGGGTCTTGCAGATATGGTTAATTTAAGTGACCGGGTTAATAGAATATCTGCAGGCATTGCTGGATGCAGGGTCTTGCAGATATGGTTAATTTAAGCGACCGGGTTAATAGAGTATCTGTAGGCATTGCTAGACGCAGGGTGGTACTGCCATCTACATATACTGGGGGGGCCTAGATATATGCATCAATTGTACCAGGATTCAATGGCTATTGTTAGAAAGATGGGTAAACCTGACCTGTTTAGCACCTTTACTTACAATCCCAAGTGGGATGAAATAACCAATGCTTTATTACCGGGTCAGGTTGCCCAAGATCGACCCGACTTGACTGCACGGGTCCTTTATGAGAAGCATAAGGACATGATGCACTTATTGGTGAAAAAATCAATATTTGGAACGGTATTGGGATTTGTTTCTGTTATTGAATTTCAAAAAAGAGGCTTGCCACATGCACATATATTATTGATATTGGAAAGTGGATGTAAACCGATCGAGATCCCTCACTATGATATGTTGGTATGTGCTGAACTTCCTGACAAGGTTATGTTTCTAGAGTTGCACAGCATAATTAGTCATTGCAATGTCCATGGACCATGTGGTGAACTGAATATGCACTCTCCTTGCATGGTTAATGGGAGTTGCAAACATCGGTATATGCACTCTCCTTGCATGGTTAATGGGAGTTGCAAACATCGGTATCCTCGGAATTTTTGCAAGACTACTAGCGTTGATGACAATGAAGTTACATGCGACAAGATGATGGTAGTTTCATCCAGGTAAAGGATCATAGAGTAGATAGTTGATGGGTTGTTCCATATAACCCTTTTCTCTCTCTGAGGTATAAAGCCCATATTAACATAGAAGTATGCTGTACCATTTACAGCTGTAAAATATTTGTATAAGTATGTATACAAAGGACATGATAAAGCTACTATAGAGTTGCAAGACATAAATGGGGTTATTGATGAGGTTAGTCAATATTTGGATGCACGGTACGTTTTTTCTTCAGAGACATGCTAGTGCATATATCAATACAAAGGTTACATGTTCATCTCCCAATGCATAATAATGTGCTTTTCAATGACCAGGATGACTTGCGTGAAGTGATTAATTATGACAAAAACTAAAGAACATCTCTCATCGAATGGTTCAAAACCAATCAATTGTATGCAGATGCAAATCGCTTACTGTATGATGTTGATTTCCCTTACAAGTGGGTGTGGAATTCGGCTCTTTGCTCATGGACTAAAAGGAAAAGAAGAAATATGATTGGATGTATGTATAATGTTAGTCCGAGTGCAGGTGAGCAATATTACTTTACGGATGCTACTCACAATGTGCAAAGGGTGCAAATCTTTTGAGGATTTGCGAACAGTGAATGGACATTTGTATCCATGTTTTAAGGCTGCATGTGAAGCTAGAGGAATGCTAGAAAGTGGAGAAGTGGTAAATGTGTCTCCATGAGGCTGCAATTCAGAATACAGGATTCTAGCTACGTCAATTGTTTGTCATTATAATGGTTTTTTGTGAGCCTATATACCCTGGGCAGCTTTGGGACAAATTCTATACCAAACTTTCAGAAGATTTTTTCCATTCATTGCAATAGAGAGGTTGTGTTGATGTTGGTGTTTGTCACTCTATAGCAAAGAATCAGGCTTTGTTGCACATGCAAGATCTCTTACACCAGTATGGAAAGCAGTTAGCTAATTTTGAAGGGTTGCCTATTCCAGATAGATCAAGTGTTGCCACGGTCAACAATGGTTTGCTGTTGGAAGAGATGATGTTTGATTCTGTTCAGTAGGCTGGTTTGTCTGTTTCCATGGAAAGGAGTCTTAACAATCAAGAGCATTTGATATTATCCTTAGAGCTGTTTCTTTGAACCAGGAAGGTGTTTTTTTTCCTTGATGGACCAGGTGGATCAAGCAAAATTTATCTTTACAATGCCTTGCTATCTCGAATGCGTGGAGAGAAACACGTTGCCTTGGCATATGCATCGTTCTAGAATAGCCGCCTTGGCATGTGCATCATCATGTTCAGTAGGCTGGTTTGTTTGTTTCCATGGAAAGGAGTCTTAATAGTTGTCAATCAAGAGCATTTGATATTATACTTAGAGCTGTTTCTTTGAACCAGGGTGGTGTTTTTTTCCTTAATGGACCAGGTGGATCAGGCAAAATTTATCTTTACAATGCCTTGCTATCTCGATTGCGTGGAGAGAGACACGTTGCCTTGGCATGTGCATCGTTCTGGAATAGCCGCATTGTTACTCTCAAATGGTCGTACAGCTCGCGCATGATTCAAAATCCCATTGGTACTCAATGCTTCTAGCACATGTGGAATCAAAACTAATAGCCCATTAGTGGAGGTGTTGAAGCTTGCAAGGTTAATCATTTGGGACGAGGCTCCAATGATGCATAGGTACGCATACGAAGCACTGGACAGGACATTGAAGGACATTATGCAAAGTGATATAGTGTTTGGTAGAAAAGTTATGCTCTTTGGTGGTGACTTCAGGCAAATCTTATACCGGTTGTGCCAAGGGAATCACACGAGGACATTGTTGATGCAACATTATGCCGGTCACATATTTGGAGATATATGAGTGTATTAAATCTCACCCAAATCATGCAGGTTAGACAAAGTGCTTATAATGGTATAGACCATGAATTTGTCAAATGGACATTACAAATTGGAGATGGCACTATAGGTCATGAAAACAATGATGGTAGAGTGGTAATTCCACCACAAATGTTGATCCATGGTGGCAACTCTGTTTTGAGTTTGGTAGAATGGGTATACAAAGATCTTCAGAGAATTGAGGATTATGCATGCTTCTTCAAAGACCGTGCTATTCTTGTACCACGAAACTTAGATGTTGATGAGATCAATGAACTAGCCTTGAGTTCATTGCCTGGTCTTGAAAGAGAATACCTTAGTGTAGATTCCGTTATTTCTTGCGAGAATGACACAATACTGTATCCAATTGAGTACTTGAACAGTTTGAACTTAGGTGGTGGCTACCCTCCTCACGGCTTACTTCTAAAGATTAATGCCCCTATCATTCTGCTCCGTAATTTGGACCCTCGAGACGGGGACTTTGTAATGGTACCAAATTGATATGCAAGGAATTTAACTCAAAGGTGATAGAAGCATAAATCATTACAAGTACAAACATTGAAGACAGAGTCTTTATTCCCAGGATAACATTTATGCCTACTATGGTTCAATTGCCTTTTGACATGAGAAGGAGGCAATTTCCTGTCAGGTTAGCTTTTGGTATGTCAATAAAGAAGTCTGAACAAGGACAAACATTGAGTGTATTGGGGCTACACAAGTATTCACACATGGACAACTGTACGTTGCTATGTCACGTGTTAGATCATGTGTTAGATCATGCAATGCAGTGAAAGTGTGTAAAACACATTGTGGGATATGAAAGCGGCACAAGAGATTCGAATGCAAATGAAGTCTTCACAACCAATGTTGTCTACAAGGAGGTTTTGCAAATGGCATGCCGAAGAATGTGAATTTAAATGGCAGCTTCCAAATGTTAGAGACTACATTTATACATGTCTTTGTACAATGAAGTAAGCATTTGAATGGAGAATGTTTCCAAAGATGTGCAAGTGCAGTCTTTGTTTGTTTTGGATTGCTTTTATATACAGTGCTATTATATTATTCGTTGCTTGGTTCAAGCTACTAAGCACGCACACACACACACACACACAACTATATATATGTGTGTGTGTGTATGTGTGTGTGTGTGTGTGTGTGTGTGTATACATAGAGAGAGAGAGAGCGAGAGAGAGAGAGAGAGAGAGAGAGAGAGAGAGAGTTATACTTGATATCAAGGATATATTGCTTAGGATGGATATGGCAAGGAGATCATTTTCATTCGTTTATGGTGATGGACAAGATATTGAAGGTAAATTTTTTAGACGTTTGCTATAATATAGGTATTATTGTTCTATGCTGAATTGTAGACCCTCCATTTTGGGAAGGACAAGCAATAGCATCTCTAATTATCGAACTATTAGAGAGCACTAGTGTTTTACGGTATATATAGAAACTTCCTTTTTATGTAGCTTTTGTGTTTTACAGTATATATAGAAACTTCCTTTTTATGTAGCTTTTGTGTTTTGTTTGATTAATTTATATATTTATTGAAACATTCTTTTTACAACAGGGAATATCTTTACTGTTTAGAACCCAGATTATTGTTGGGTTTGTATGGTCGAGACAGTTATGACGAGAGCTTTGGGCTCATAGAAATTTACAATCTAAGATTGCGGAAGGTTGTAGATTAACTTCATGTACGTGTAATGTTTTGTGGATTATGAAAAGCCTGATAAGTTGGATTTTCGGTGCATAGGCACTAGACAATACAAAATTTTTTGATTTGCTGTTTACAAGCATGTTCAAACGCCATTTGCCTCAAATATTGATCTACCAAATGAGTTTTGTAGGCTTTTATCCTTATCTTACTTTTTTTCAACGAGAATTACACTTCAATGCTAATGTTTTTTCTGGCATACATTTTGCCAGATGGAGGCGCGGGTATAGGCTACCAAGGAGAGATAATTTAGTTGCCCGAAGATTATTTTAAAGCCGTGTTCAGGTGTGTTAAGATTGTCATCATTTTATGGGTTTGTAATGCTAGATGTATATTTATATGCCAAGTTTGGTGCTTGAGAAGCTTCTATATGGATATATATGGCAATCATGATGTGTTTATATAGAAATCATGATGTGTTTATATAGAAGGTTGGCAAGTTGAGGACGATGTATACATATATGTATGAGTGTGAACAATATCTATGGATATTATGGGTGTGTGCGCCTATGCAGACACATATTTACATGTGTGTATGTGACATGCACACATGCGTTCACATAGACACACACATACACATCTATACAAGATTAACCACAACCCCACCTCCCTCTCTACGTGGGCACAGGAGGTGGGGCTAATTCAAAATAACCACTCCTCCTGCAAGCCTGAGGAGGAGCCAAATCTCACATCTTCCAATGCAATTTTGAATTTGAATCTAAGAAGATCTCATCTCATTTATTTCAATGAAATCTTTGTATACATGCTTACATACCTATAGTACACACACGTATATATATTATGTATGTATGTGTATCTATAGGTATGTAAGCATGTATATATAAATAGATTTATATGTATGTCGACGCACACACATGTATGTTCATGCACACACACACACACACAACACACAGACACCAGCACATGATACGTGTACACACATACAGACACCACCTACACACACTCGCACGCATGGACACACGTGCAACATATAGAGATATGCACACTTGCACACATACTCAAGCTTGCACATACACACACAAACATATATATTATGTGCATGTGTAAGAGAGAGAATATACATACACACACACTTATATATATTATGTATGTATGTGTATCTATAGGTATGTAAGCATGTATATATAAACACACTTATATATATTATGTATGTATGTGTATCTATAGGTATGTAAGCATGTATATATAAATAGATTTATATGTATATCGACGCACACACATGTATGTTCATGCATACACACACACACACATAACACACATGCACACACGTATACAAACACACATACACACATGATACGTGCACACATGCATACAGACACACATACACACATATACGCACTCGCACACATGGACACACATGCAACATATAGAGATATGCACACTTGTACACATACTCAAGCTTGCACATACACACGTGTATACATGTACACAAGCACATAAATACACTCACATACACAAGTACATGTGCACACACATGGACATGCACACACTCACACACACACACACATATGCACCTGCACGTGCACACACATAGATGTACACACGAGTATATTCACATGCTCACACACACGTACATGCAGACACTCGCTATGGATACACATATATAAAAACACACACCATGTACACACACACACACACACAACAAATACACACTATACATATACACAATCAAGACACTTGCACAACACATGCATAATAAAACATAATATTATAGATAATATATATTTACATGTGGGGTGGGTGTGTGCGTGTGTGTGTGTGTGTGTGTGAGAGAGAGAGAGAGAGAGAGAGAGAGAGAGAGAGTGTTTGTGTGTGTGTGTGTGCACGTGTGCACGAGAAAGAAGTGTGTTTGTGTGTGTGCATGAATGTATTTTTGTGTGTGTGTGTGTGTGTGTGTGAGAGAGAGAGAGAGAGAGAGAGAAAGAGAGTTTCTATATGTGGAAGAGTGTGTGTGAGAAGAGAGCGCACGCGCGCGCGTGTGTATGTGTAGAGGGGAGAGAGAGAGAGAGAGAAACACAGAGAGAGACAGAGACATGGAAGTCTATGTGTGGTGTGTGTTTGCATTAGTACATGTGCATGTGTGTACATGTGTGTGTGTGTGTGTAAAAGAGAGAGAGAGAGAGAGAGAGTTTCGACATTTGAGTGTGTGCATGTGTATGTGAGAGAAAGAGGGTGTGCATGTGCATGTGCATGTGTGTGTGTGTGTGTGAGAGAGAGAGAGAGAGAGAGAGAGAGAGAGAGAGAGAGATTACATGTAAGATGCATTTATTTGAGAGCGAGCACACCTCACCACTCATCCCTACCATTAAAATTTAATCTAAAATTTAATTAATTAAAATTATATATATGTGTGTAAATCTATTTAAGTGTGTGTGTGTGTGTGTGTGTGTGTGTGAGAGAGAGAGAGAGAGAGAGAGAGCCTGAGAATTTCTATGTAGGAGATAGTTTGTGTGGGAGGAGAGTGTGTGTGTTTTCATTAGTGTATGTGTGTGAGATTATGTAGGGGGAAAGAGTGTGTGTTTGCATTAGTACATGTGCATGTGTGTACGTGTGTGTGTGTGTTTGTGTGTGGAGGGGAGAGAGAGAGAGAGAGAGAGAGAGAGAGAGAGAGAGAGAGAAACACACAGAGAGACAGAGACATGGAAGTCTATGTGTGTGAGAGAGAGAGAGAGAGAGAGAGAGAGAGAGAGAGAGAGAGAAACACACAGAGAGACAGAGACATGGAAGTCTATGTGTGAGAGTGTGTAGGGGGAAAGAGTGTGTTTGCATTAGTACATGTGCATGTGTGTACATGTGTGTGTGTGTGTAAGAGAGAGAGAGAGAGAGAGAGAGAGAGAGAGAGAGAGTTTCGACATTTGAGAGTGTGTGCATGTGTATGTGAGAGAAAGAGGGTGTGCATGTGCATGTGCATGTGTGTGTGTGTGTGTGTGAGAGAGAGAGAGAGAGAGAGAGAGAGAGAGAGAGAGAGAGATTACATGTAAGATGCATTTATTTGAGAGTGAGCACACCTCACCACTCATCCCCACCATTAAAATTTAATCTAAAATTTAATTAATTAAAATTATATATATGTGTGTAAATCTATTTAAGTGTGTGTGTGTGTGTGTGTGTGTGTGTGTGTGAGAGAGAGAGAGAGAGAGAGAGAGCCTGAGAATTTCTATGTAGGAGATAGTTTGTGTGGGAGGAGATAGTGTGTGTTTTCATTAGTGTATGTGTGTGAGAGTGTGTAGGGGGAAAGAGTGTGTGTTTGTGTGTGTGAGTGGAGGGAGGGGAGAGAGAGAGAGAGACTGAGAGACTGAGACATGGAAGTCCATGTGTGAGAGTGTGTAGGGGGAAAGAGTGTGTGTTTGCATTAGTACATGTGCATGTGTGTACATGTGTGTGTGTGTGTGTGTGTGTGTAAGAGAGAGAGAGAGAGAGAGAGAGAAATGAAATGTTATATTAACGTCTTCAAAAGGCCATAATGACCTATGAGACCAAAAGTTACATCATGGTGGATCTGATACAATGTCTGGATAAAAAAACCCAGAAAATAAAAAATAAAGATGATACTACTGGCACCTAGAAAATGAAACTCGAACTGGAAGGTAAACAGAAACCCTTATAGGGTGTGAATATAGTGAGGGGGGGTATGCTATGGAGGTGAGTGGAATATAGTGAGGGGGGGGGGGTACGCTATGGAGGTGAGTGGAATATAGTGAGGGGATACAATATCATGTGGGACGGAGGGGTACACTATGGAGGTGCCTCCATCTCATAATATGTGCCGCATCGGACGCTTGGCGGATCTCCTCAATATCCTCTGTGGTCAGCACCCTGACTGGGTGTCCCGCATGCCTCGCAAGAATAATCCGAATCCGCCGCTGCAACCTCCGTCTATGCTGGGATGCCCTCCTCCGTAGTCATGGGCGTCTGGACCACCCAAGCTCAATCGCACGATCAATCACCTCTGGTGTGGGCGGTATCCATGTCCTGCTGCTGCTGTGGTCCATCTGGCGCAGTGATGGCTGGACTAAAGAAGTCTGTAATGTGCCTCTGAGTCTGGTTCTCTGTGCGCCTAAGCAGGCTATCTCTATGTCTCCGCAGCTCAAGCAAGAACAATCCCAAACACCTCTGGTCCTGGTACCCCATGACTCTGGAAAGTGGTCCAAAACCCTCTCTGAATAAATAATGGAAACGACCATGAGAGAGAGTTTCGACATTTGAGAGTGTGTGCATGTGTATGTGAGAGAAAGAGGGTGTGCATGTGCATGTGTGTGTGTGTGTGTGTGTGTGTGTGTGTGTGAGAGAGAGAGAGAGAGAGAGAGAGAGAGAGAGAGAGAGAGAGAGATTACATGTAAGATGCATTTGAGAGTGAGCACACCGCACCACTCATCCCTACCATTAAAATTTAATAT
>NC_141108.1:21685301-21722801 GCF_041138505.1 Cibotium barometz | reverse complement strand
AGAGCTAAAAGAAATACAGAGAAACACCGTCCTGCAAGTCTCAAGAAAGCGTGTGATGTCTGGGCTGCATGTATGCTCAAACCTTGCCCAATGGCAAAAGCGCAGCGAGGGAAAGAGAATTTTGTAGGCTGAGATCTACCCACATACCTGCATCAGAGTATACAATAGAGACACCTTCTTTATGCTCCCAAAAAAAAAAAGGGTGTGCATGCGTTTTCCCAAAAAAGCGTTTTCCTTACTTGTTCAAATATGTGCGCCCATCAAAAATACCCTCGCGGTTTTTTATTCCACATGTTTCCCATAAGAAACCTTAACATGCATGCTTTTTCTTAGCAAAAAAAACCATACTAGTGCCTCTAAAAGAAATGTTTTTTTGCCAAAAACAGGGATTTTATGCCTTTTTTAAACCTCGCATGCCTTCTCCCTTCTACAGCTGTTCTTCCCTCTTGTTGGCGACCTGATTCTGCAGCAGCAGCACTACAGGGGTAGTGCACTATCCCTGTATGGCTTCTCCCTTCTACAGCTGTCCTTCCCTCTTTGTTGGCGACCTGATTCTGCAGCAGCAGGGGTAGCGCACTATCCCTGTATGGCTTCCATGTGGGCATCCGTGCAGTGTACAGCCTGCTGCCCGGGACTTTCTGCTGCGTGCTGCTCTATCCATGCTTTGGTTGGCCCGAATTCAGCCCATGTTGTGCAGCTCCTTGGTTGATCACTTGTACACCCGCCATACACAACTTCAGCCGTAGATATGTTCACACATGTGCACTGCTTTTCTGCAGTCCAGAGCAATGCTCATAAGTGAGCCTTTGAGCCATGCTCATACCCAAGCCTCTAAATCTGAAGCGGAGAACATGCCCTGTTCTTGCTATAGTGCAGTGCCTGATACAATTTGGAGGCCAACTCATTATGACTATTTAAGGTTTTCCCAAGCATCTTCACCTTTGCTCGGAAGGCTTTGAAGGGGTGTTTGTTGGGATGAGTCACATGTGTGTGTCCCTTCGTGTGTGAACCCTTGTTTGTGGGTCCATATGTGTGTGTGTGTGTGTGTGTGCGTGAACAGTCCCTAAAAAGGTTATTGTGTCTGTATGTGTGTATGAACAACCCCTAAAAGGGTTATTGTGCTAGTGGTGTGTGAACGCACTCTTACGAGTGGCTAAGATAATGTTAGAAGTCATCTCTTGTCTATTTTCTGCACTTGCTCTTGTGTTTCCAGATTTGGTCATCATCTCCGCTGTGTATTCTGACATGGTATTAGAGCCCTAGTCTCTTGATAGTTCTTGGGATTTGTGTGAGCAAGAGGGGAACTGTTGTGTTGCTGATTGGTGGACTGTTTTGGACTCTTCGGAAAGAGGAGAAGCAAGAGGAAGGTGGGCTGATTTGCTGGACAGCCACTTGCAGGTTAAGTTCTTCTTTGTTCCCACCCACCCACCCTTTTTCAGAGTACATCCCCGCAATGGCAGATTTGTTAGAGATGGCCGAGAGGCATGTGAAGATCCCTACACTCCCCACGTTCCCGGTGGACCGTCAGTTGGACGGGAACAACTACGGCATATGGAAGGTTATGATGGAATCTGTTCTGGAGTCTTACGACCTTGCTGATTTCATCGTTGTTGGGGTTCCACGACCGGAAGTAGAGGAAGGGGAGTTAACGTCAACCCGAAAGGACCGGGAAGCACAGGCACAGTTGTGGGATCGTGTCAACGCCAGGGTCCGTTCGGCTTCTCTTTACAACAGGGTATCGCCCATGAAGAGGATTCCCTTGGAAGTACAGATGCGGGTTATGAGCCCTGCAAAGTCGTCGACGATGCGGGAGCATATTAACAAGCTGCAGGCTCTTTAGCAGGAAGTTCTCCAAGCTAGGAAGGAGAGATCATCAGAGGACATGGCCATAACGTTGCTGTTGCATTTGCCCTCTCAGTACTCAGCATTCTACTCGTCTTTGATTACCAATGGCAGGCTCAGTACCATTACTTGGGAGGAGCTTGTGCCCATGGTCTTGGACCAGGAGGAAAGATTCTCGAACCCTCCTCAGGGTGGAGGTTCGGAGGCCTTAACTAGTGGACTACCATGAGAGCTACACTAAATAATGGGGAACTAATGTAAACAAGATCACCCTCCTAACCAAGATAATGTGCATAAAAGGTGACGAGGAGCCCAATGGATCCAAGCAAGGCAAGCTCTGGTGAGCTACACGATGTAAAAAATAAGATTAAGGTAGAGGAATAGAAAGAAGCATAGCTCAATGGTCGAAAGGCCGTAACAAGGGCAAAAGGAAGGCTTCACCGGAGAAGTCTTCTGAGAAGAAGTCCGACGCTAACCGCGAGAAATTGAAGGCAGAGAGGACTTGTAATGATTGTGGCGAGAAAGGCCACTGTTGGAGGAAGTGTCCCAAGCGGAAGACCGAGAAGGGTGGAGATTCCTCAGCAACAATCATGAAGACTCCGGCTTTTGTGCACTTGGAGGTGATGGACATCGATGCTTCATTTTCTTCAGGCAGGGAGGAGGTTGGAGGACTCGTCGCAACGGATACTCGGAAGTGGATTCTAGACAATGGTGCTTCCAGGCACATGACTCCTTCCTGTTTAGATTTACAGGATCTCTGCAGGTATTCTGGTCACATTCTTACTGGGGATACATCCACTATCCCAGTTCACAGTGAGGGCAGGTTGGAGATAGTTCCCGATGGCAGAGGGGGGAAGCATTCCTCCCAGGTGTTGTATGTTCCTACACTTGGTTTTCATCTGTTGGTCAGTGCATCAGGTTTGCAAGATTGGCGTACGGGTGGAGTTTGATGAGCATTTTGTTGCTCTCTGGGACAAGGCAACATGCTAGGTAGTTTGGGAAGGCAGAGTGGAGAATGGAGTTTACACGCTTTCAGTACTCTCTCTTCCAGGTCCTCAGTTTTGTGATGAGTGGCAATCTGGTAATGGCCACTTAAGTGTGGATACGTTATAGGTGCAGGCTTTCTGGGACCAGATGGAGGATAGCTTGCCAGTTGATTGCAACAGTTGGCAGGAACTTTCCAAGACTGATGTTGGTGGTTCTTGTGTTCGTTAGTCAGAGGAAACTGAACAGGTAACTTATGCTCTGATGTCTTGTAGCATTCGGGACAAAGAAACTCTTGTTGTCACCAATTGGCCGACCATTTGGTCCATCTCCAGATTTGTGTCTTTTTCACTTGAGGCCAGGCTGGTGTCTCATGTGAAGGGGCCAATATTTTGCATAACATGGACGGGAGCTCCCGCCTCCACCCTGCACTGCGCGCCCGCCTGTTCGCCCCCCTCCCTCTGTCGCTTGTTCGCCCCCCCCCTCTCTGCCTGTTCGCCCCTCCACCCCCCGCCTGCCTTCGCCCCCTTCTTCTCGCCGTTGCGCCCCCTCCTGCCTCGCTGCTGCGCCTCCCCCCTCCTCGCCATTTCGCCCCCCCCTCCTAGTCGCCTCTTCGTCTATTCGCCCCCCCCCCCTCTTCGCCTGTTCGCCCCCCCTCCCCTTTGTCACCTGTTCGCCCCCCACCTCTCCGCCTGTTCGCACCTGCCTCCCGTCAGCAGCGCCCCGCCTCCCCTCCCTTTCACGTTGTTGCCGCCCCCTCCTTAGGGCTTCTCCTTCGTTTTCGCCCCCTCCCTCCTCTTTCGTGCTGTTTTTCACCCCCAGGGGGTTTTGTTTTTCTTCATTTTCATCCGGTCTTCCGCCTCTTTGTGTGCAGCCCGCTTCTTGCAGGTTTTCCGCTTTCGCCTCGCCTTCGCTTGAGCTTCAGACTCTGATGGAGACTCCTCCCGCCTCGCCTCAGAGGGACTCACCCGCAGCCCCCTCGCCCGCCCCCGAGGACATCCCCATCAGGCTTTCTCTTTCGCCGGAAGAGGAAGCGAGCCTCACCGCAGAGGTGGAACGCCTCCAGGCTCATTCCACCATCTGCCGTATAGTCGGCACTCGCCCTAGCAGAGGGGAGATCAGGGATCTTCTTCAGGCTCGCCTTCTTGCAGATGTGGGCAAGATCCTGGATGTACAGCTCCTGGGCCGGGGCCATTATCAGATCGAGTTCGATGCCGCCCAGAGCGTTGCCAAGGTCCTTGCCATGAGTCCTCTGGACATCAGGGGTGCTCGGGCTTTCTTCAGACCTTGGCAGCATGGATTTGACCCAGCAGCGGCGAAGCAGGGAGAGCGCCTCTTCCATATTACAGTTTGTTTCCCTGGTCTCCGCCGGGAGTATCTTCCGCTCCTCTCCAGGCTCGGAGCATTGGTGGGCTCGGTACTAGAGACGGGCCCCTCAGCAGCTTCAGTGGTGGCCAGAGCAGCTGGGCTACCTTCGGTCAGAGTGTTGGTGTCTGACATCTCCTCCCTTCCTAAGGTCATTCAGCTACCTAGGATAGGGGGGGGGGTGGATAGATCAGAGAGTGGAGTTCTCGGGGCTCCTGAACCAGTGCTTCATTTGCAGGCAGGTCGGTCATCTGGCCAAGGCCTGCCCTCGCAGGAGACCACCACAGCAACAGGCTACTGATGGCCCGCCCACAGATTCGGCTCGGCAGGCTGCCTCAGGGACGCCTGCTTAGGCCACAGAGACCTCGGAGTGGCAGCCTCGACAGGGGCGCCGCCGAGGGAGACAGGCACAGCAGCACGCCCAGAGACCGCTGCAGCAGCAGCCACAGTCTCAGCCTCACTGGGTTCCCGTGAGGAACAGCTTTGCTCCCCTTCAGGAGGAGACCCCTGCAGCGACCGAGGACCAGGAGATGCCAGCTCCCCCTCCTTCACCCCCCCCACCCCCGTCCCCTCCCACCGCCTCGCTTCCACCTTCGCCTCCTCCCGCCCCCGCTCCGGTTTCGGCAGCGGCTCCCTCTCCACCTCCTTCGCCTCCCCCTCCTCCCCCTCCGCCCGCCTCACCTTCCCGGGAGACCCTGGCAGTTCCCTGGCGCTCACCTGCAGTCCGGAGAGCGCTGAGCACTGACCTCGCTCGAGTATCACAGAGGAGACCTATGCCGATTAGGGCCTCACGGATTTCATCTATCCGCAGTCGGCTGAGTCGCCTTGGCATTAGACAGCGCTCGGAGGCCTTTGATTATACCTTTACACGGCTTTTTGGAGTAGAGGGTCCCCATGAGCCAGCACCCATTCGAGTCCATGTAGTGATACCTCCGGCCCGCGGGGAGGAGGCACTAGACTCAGCGGTGGCCTTCTCGTTCCCTCTATGTGGACCTTGTGATTGAGAGTGGACTCTAGAGCTCGCTCTCAGCACTTTGAAGACTCAGGCAGTTGAGTTTTCTCACCACATGAGCGATCTGGAGGTGACAGATGTGATAGGCCGACTTTGGGAGTTGGCTCATTTTTTCTTGGATCCCGGGAGTGTGGATACCTCAGGGATTCGGCATTTGGTCGTGCGCATAGTGGCAGACTTGGCACGCGACCCTGGATATGTGAGTATACACGAGGTTTCTCTGTCAGAGCAGGAGGCAGTCGCCATGGGCCACAGCCACTGGCGCCTGATCCGGGATTCTTGCAGTACACCGGGTGGGCAGATTCGCAGCCGTTCGGATGGGGACTACTCTCCATCCAAGCCGCTTGCGAAGGCCCGCCGCACGGCTGAGACAGCATCCACCTCAGCAGGGCATCCATGAGGATCATCTCATGGAATGTACAGGGCCTTGGCGGAGCACACTTTATACGCTATCAAGGTTGCTTGAGGCAGGAGCTTCAGAGATGCCTGGTTGGTGGCAGCATTGACATTTTGATGATGCAGGAGCACCACTTGGGTGAGAGCAGGATCCGGAGATATGGTTCGGTGATGCCTGGTAGATGGGACACTTTTTGGTCTGCAGGGTTTGGTCCTTTGGGTGGACTGGGAGGAGTATGCATGGTTATTGCAGATATATGGCGGCAGGCCATTGTGGATCGAGGGATCATTGTGCCTGGTAGAGCACAGTATGTCATTTTGAGGATGCATGATGAGCTATTGGGTGTGCTCAACATCTATGCGCCCAATCATGCTAGTGCCAGAGCAGAGTTCTGGACTCAGGTTACAGATGCATTGCCAGAGGCCGCACATTGGTGTGTTGGGGGAGACTTCAACATGCTTGAGGACCCGGCAGATAGGGTGGGAGGCAGTCATGTTACAGTGCACGGCATGGAGCTTGCAGCTTGGGACCGGTTTTGCATGTCACTGAGGATCACTGATGCATGGCAGCATGGGGCTTTCTCCCGGTCTCAAGACAGTCTTAGTTTCTCTCGGTCGGATCGCCGGCAGGGAGGGACTAATCTATCACGGATTGATCGCTTTTATGTGGGCGATTGGTTAGGGGAGCGAGGAGGCTCCGTCGGCATTCTCGCTGGCACCTCATTTTCAGATCATGCGCCAGTTATATTGACATTGGAGGAGGGGACACGGGAGCCCAGCTTGCAGTTGAGGATCCCAGAGAGGGTACTTGAGATCCCAGTCTCGCTGAGGATATTGAGAGGATCTGGCATGATAGTCAGTGCTCTGACCAGGATGCAGCGGGCCAGTGTGCCCAGGGACTCATTGATCTTAGCTCTTTTCTGCACGCTGCAGCTTTGACACGACTGGGAGAGATTCGCGAGCGGGAGCAACGGCGGCTGAGACGCAGCCTTGCTTCGCTACAGCGCCTTCAGGAGCAGGAGCCTGCATGTGAGTGGGTGGCGTCCCAGTTGAGCCAGGCACGCCAGGAGGTTAGAGAGGTAGAGGAGCAGAGACATGAGTTTTACTATCGTCGTCAGGCCTCTCAGTGGACGCAGCTTGGTGATAGAGTGACTGGGGAGTTTTTTGAGATCACTGGACCCCGTCATGCGCGAGCAGGAGTCCGCCAGCTTGGTAGACCGGATGGATCGGTAGCTACTGAGCTCGGGGAGATCAGAGCCATTGCCATTGCTTTTTATAGTGACCTGCTTTCAGCGGAGCTAGCCACTGAGGATCGAGATGTTTGCAGACAGACTGTGTGGGCCCATGTGCAGAGGAGGGTCACAGACCATATGCGTACAGTTCTAGGTGCGCCTCTGTCAGAGATTGAGCTTGCCGAGGCCTTGAGGGTCCTGCCGCGACATAGTTGCCCAGGGGAGGACGGACTGACGCCGGCCTTTTTTATGCGCTATTGGGACCTTTTGGGGCCAGGCCTCCGCAGGGGCTTTCAGCATGTTTTGGACACTGGGGTGATGCCGCAGAGCTTTTCAGAGGGCTTGATCTATCTTATCCCCAAGGGGGAGGGAGTATCAGATGACATTCGGCATTGGAGGCCTATTACGATCCTCAATACTGTCTACAAGGTCTTAGCAAAGGCCTTGAGTTTGAGGATCCAGCCCTTCCTGGGGGAGTTGATTCATGCTACTCAGACAGGATTTGTCAAGGAGCGCAGTGTCCTTGACAACATCTTTACTTTCTGGGAGGCGACGGCCCGAGCTAGATTTCGCCTGGGCTTTGAGCCGGGATGGATCAGAGGGTTGGCAGCTTTGTATTCCACAGCTCGCAGCCAGGTGCTGATTGCAGGAGGACGGGGGCCGAGTTTTGAGCAGACCAGATCAGTCCGTCAGGGGTGTCCTCTCGCCCCTTTCCTTTTTCTCTTCTTTGCGGAGGCTATGAGTATGTATTTGACGGCAGAGGAGGTTGGTTTGAGAGGACTTCAGCTCCCAGTCCGGGGGTTGATTTGCTTGATGCTGAGTTTGCAGACGACACGGGCTTATTTTTGCATGGCCAAGAGGCCAATCTTATTCGGGCTGAGCAGTCGCTCCAGGTTTTTAGTGCAGCTTCGGGAGCATTGATCAATTGGCGCAAGACAGTGGCCTTTTGGATCAGTAGTGCTCCCACTCCGGCATGGAGCCCGGACCCCGGTTTTAGATGGATTTCTCCAGGCACAGCAGTGCGGTATTTGGGATGCCAGATTGGCCTCGATTTATCACCTGAGCAGCAGATTGCCCCGCTTCTTCTAAGCATTCGAAAGAAGCTATTGTATTGGAGTACAGCTCGACTATCCTTGGCTGGGAGGGTGGTGGTGGCAAATCAGGTGCTGTTAGCGACCATGTGGTACATTACGTCTTGCTGGATTTTCTCGAGCTCTTGCATCAGCCAGGTACAGAGGCTGATCAGGAACTTTCTGTGGTCTGGGCGGGACGGTCAGCCAGCTCGGGCAAAGGTTGCATGGGCAGTTATTACACTTCTGCTGGCTCAGGGCGGTTTGGGCATTATAGATCCAGTCGATCAGAGTAGAGCCTTATTGGGGAAGCTTATTGTTCGGGGGTTGCTTCCAGGCGCTGAGCCTTGGAAAGAGCTCCTCTTGCAGCGACTGCAGGCTCGGGCGCCCCCTGCAGGGGGTACTTGGGCACCAGAGATTCGCTGGATCTTCATAGAGATGAGGAGGACAGGCCTCAGTAGAGGATGGGAGGACAGATTTGCTTTGAGTATCCTGAGAGCTTGGGAGCTGCTGAGACCGGGGCTCTCTCAGCGGCCTCCTTCTTGTGTTGAGGAGCGGGCCAGGCAGCCGCTCATCTGGAGCCCAGCGGTTCGTACGGAGCAGGGTCATATGCTGGGTTCTCGGCCTCGTCTAGCCTGGGGACCTTTAGCGGCAGGCCCAGCTCGTAGTTTTGGAGACTGGCAGGCTTTCTGCAGTCTACCAGAGGAGATCCAGGTGGAGAGGCTGAGCCACTTCAGAGGGGGGTTGATTATGAGGGATGATATTCAGGAGGCACTTACAGAGGAGTGGTTCACACCTCTCGAGCCAGTGGCCCCACGGTGGATGGGAGCCTTTACGCAGTTGGAGATCCTGATTGCTGTCAGAGCTAGCACTGAGGATGGCAGATGCCTCTACTATGAGATTCAGGATGAGGGCAGACTCCAGAGAGTGGAGGTGGAGTCGCCTTTGGTTGCAGAGTGCACCTTCCAGAGGATTCGGGTAGTGGCTGCCGCTTCTCGGAAGTGGCATATTGACCCCGACCCTGCTGATGTGCTCCCGGATTGGCGCATATGGGCATATGCAGCGCGCCCCTTGGCCCGGCTACAGTGGGACCCCGGGGAGTACGAGTGGCATGATCCTTATGCATCCCTTGAGGCCACAGAGATCACCTTTTTCCAGTATACTGTTCGGCTGGGACGGCATATTTTGACGGCGAGGAGGACGGTTTCTCCAGCGGCAGCGGGGCATTGGCGATTGCAGGGACTCTCACAGGAGTTCCTGGAGGATTTCTGGGCTCGGCTCTGGGCTAGTCGGTAGGCCCGCAAGATCTCGGCTTTTCAGTGGCTGGTCGCCCACAGGGGCTCAGCAGTTGGCACTTGGCTTGTTTACAGTGGTCTTCCGGCGGCCTGCGTCCGATGCGGCCACCCTATGGAGACACAGAGACATTGCCTTTGGGACTGCCCTCAGGCACAGCAGATTTGGCTGCGGATACTGCGTATTCTGGCCCCCCTCTCCAGAGGGTATGTTTACGTGGGGTGCCGCTGCTTGGTCGACTTCGTCAGGGCCTGCTATGGGCTATGAGATGGAGCAGGGCAGTCAGGCTATCAGATCTGGTTCCGACACCGGATTTCTCGTCCGCCAGCTGGACACAGGAGAGGGATTTACGATGGGAGCTCCTCAGCAGCCTCACCATCTGGTTCACCTGGAGGGCTCGGTGCTTTACGGCCTTTGAGGGGAGATTAGAGCCACCAGCAGAGACTGTTCGGGGGATTTGGCAGGAGTTGATCCACACCCTGCGAGGATAGTACGACCGCATCCGGGGAGACTCGGATGAGGCGATCTTACGGCGCCAGGCCTTTCACACCACTTGGCGCTGTGGCCCGTTCTACATCTTACACACGGGATCCCCCCGTTGGCACTACAGGCCACCTGTTTGGCTCTTCCCCCCCCCTATTGTATGATTTAGCCGCTCAGTTTTTTATACTGATGCTTGTATTTTGCAGCACCTAGGGAGAGTCTCCCGGGCTGCCATGATGTATTCACTGCTCTTCTCTCTCTTAGGAGCAGGAGAGATCTTTTGTAGCCCTTCGGGCGTTTTTATATAACTAATGAAAGGATCTTTTCTCGGAAAAAAAAAAAAAAACATGGACGGGAGCTAGATTGGTGCCACCCGTGTGTTAGTAGGATGGTGTCGTATGGACGGGAGTCAGACTAGTGTCTCATGTGAAGGGGCCAATATTTTGCATAACATGGACGGGAGCTAGATTTCTGCCACCCGTGTCAGTAGGATGGTGTCGTATGGACGGGAGCCAGACTGGTGTCACCCATGTATGACCTGGACTGTGCTCTATCCATGGGATTGTCACGCCATGGAAGAGCCAGTATTTGTGCCGTGTCTTGCCTATGGGATTGTCACTCCATAGGAAGACCGGGATTTATACTATTTGTCGTGCCATCATTGTGTCCGACAGGAAGTTAGTGCTTGTTCCATGAACGGGAGATATGTCCATGATACTGTTTGCACATGCATTCATGTTTGCATGCCTGGAACTGTCTTCGTGTGACTTGTATTCTTGTGTTTGCCTATTTGACGTGCCACTTACTGAGCGTGGACGCCTGCTGCCAGTGAGTTGTGAAGTTTGCTTTGTCTTCTAACGAGTTTTGTTGCGTGTGAACAGGTGGTGAGTGTATTCCATTTGTTTATTTTATGGCAGTATTTCTAACCTTTGTTTTTATAAGGTTGCAGGTTCACACCCATTAATGAGTGGGCGGCCTTCCCAATACTTTTTGGTGGCCCAAGGGCCAAAAGCTAATTTTGGAGGCTTCAACACTTTTGGAGGGTGGACACGCCTCTCTCTATTCCTCTTGCTTTTTGGGAGAAAAGGGGGCTGGTGGGCTGATTTTACACTTAGTACTTTTAATGTACTAAGTGCACTATGTGTACTAGAGCAAATATACATGTGTGATAGGGGAGTCACACACTCATAGTGTGAGTTGACTTATCCCCACATGTCTCTCTCCCTTCTTCTCTGTGTGTGTCTCCCACATGAAACCCTAACTCTCTTCCTTCAATTGGTATCAGAGCTACTGTTTTTCGTGTTCGTGTCCACCTGTGAAGGCGCCTTGTCTTGAAACTCGGCTTGCTCTTCTGTGTGTTTTCTGGTACTCGTCCCCTCTCCCCCTCTTGTGTCTTGCGTAGAGCCCTGGTTGTGGGAACCCTAGCTTTTCAGCACTGCACCTGTTCGCAGGAGTCTAGACAAGGTGCAGTTATGGCGGAGAAGGGGACCCTTCAAACGAACGCGGATTCCAACCCTTCATTTACAAGGCCCAGCACTGCGACACCAGAGTGCGCAGCAGCAACGTGGTGAGGCCGGAGGAGTGCGGAGCGGAGGGGTTGGGGCTGGTGACCCACCAGCGTGCCGTAAGCCTCTGGACCCGACGTCTTCTGCACCTGTGGAGGTCCCGTCGCCCACTACCTTTCCCGCTCGCAGCAGCAGGTGAGGCGCCTAGAGCGAAGCTCCGCCAGCCTCCGTCGCCGTCCGGCGCCTTTGCACTTGTCACAACGATTGTGGCTGTTGCTCTTTGCCACCTATTCGTCGGGCACCTTCGACGCCTTTCATGCCATTCTGCTCGTCCGCCAGTTCGTGTGCGTGCATGTGCGCCAATGCCCTGCTCGACGCTTCGCCATCCCGCCACCACAATAGACATCGCCAATTGCCCAGCTACATTGCATTGTCGTCTGCCCTCTCAATTCCTGCACAGCAGCATCAGCATCAGCATCAGTACACGAAGCAGCAAATTCGATGCCCCCCCCTTTTCTGCAACAGAAATCAAAAATTTTCAGAGGTACTTGCTTCAATTTTTTGGGATTTGCATGTCCATTTTCATCAATTGAGCAGGTACAGGTCCAAATGGCTCATATTTTGAGCAAAATTGGCAACATTGGGTGACATTGGTCACATTCCGGGTCAATTTGCAGGAAATTGGGTGTCAACATTTGGGGCTTTTGATGTAATTGTGCCATTGGGCATTCATACATGCTGTATGATGTGAGCAATCTCACATTCGGGGTTAAATTGCAGGAAATTGCAGTGCAAATCAAAGGGCTTTTGTGTCAATTGGATTGATTTGCATGCAGGCACTGGCATTTGATGCTTTGGGCAATGTGTTGATGCCTGTCAAGCACTCAATGTGCCAGTAAATCAAGGGGCTTTTATGTATTGGATGTATATGTGGCCAGGGGGAAGCATTGTGAAGACTCTGGATGCCTTTCATGTGCATTAATGTACCATTATGATCAGAAATTGATCTTGAATCAAGGGGCTTTTCAAGATTCTGTGCTTGTTGAGCTTGGCAAAGCAGTAGGGAAGACTTTTATGCCTTGAACCCTCAGAAATCCACTTGCAGTCAAGGGGCTTTTGCTCAATTTCTGTCCGGGACTGTTGTATGCAGTGGTGGGGACTGTCAAGGTCTGATTTTCACTCATTTGGACAGCCAGGAGAGCATTTATTGCTATTGTACTTACTGGTACAGATTTGGTACAACTTTGTACAAGTTTTGGCATGGCTGTACATTGATTTGAGTGAGGAAAAGGCTCATTTTCAGCTGCTGTACTTGTCGGTACAGATTTGGTACATCATTGGTGAGCACTTAGTACTGTTGTACAGTATTTTGGAAGGGGAACATAGCACATCTAAGGTGCTGTCATAAATCTGCAGCAACCAGATTTTGGTGATTTTATCACATTCAGTGGGAGTAGAGTTGCATTCGTGCTTCCGCAGTGGGAGATAAACTTTGGGAGAACAACTGTAAGCACTTTGTGTGCTTTGGTGCAGTGTTTGCACATCTTGCAGGGAGTCAGGCATTGACTGTGTCAAAGGTTGCATATTGCTATGGCAACCGCAGGTGAGAGCTCTTCATTGCTTCACATCAAGAAGCTTGAAGGCTCACATAATTATGACATTTGGCAAACCCAGTGCTATAATGTGTTGCTCCAGAAGAAGCAGCACAAGCCAATCAAAGAAAGGGGTGTAATGCCCGCTTCTCTTACTGCTGAAGAATGGGAAGATATGGATGAGCTAGCAAGATCCACCATCATGTTGTCTGTGTCAAGACTCTTTACTTTTCAGCATACGTGAAGAGAAGACAGCTTGGGGAATGTGGCAAAGATTGCAAGACTTGTATGCCCAGCAAAGTGCCTCAAGCAAAGTGTATTGGTTGAAGAAACTCATAGGTCTTCAAATGAAGGAAGGGGCGTCTATTCTGCCCATCTAAATGAGTTTAATGGTGTTGTCAGCCAGGTCATCAATCAAAAGTTGGCAATGGACGATGAGTTCAAAGCCACCTTTCTCTTATGCACTTTGCCAAAGAGTTGGGACACATTCAGGACAGCCACTAGCAATTCAAATGCCATGCTGTCATATGCAGATGTGGAGGGTGCTCTCCTTCAAGAGGAGATGAACAGGAAGAACAACTCTGTTGGAAAGTCCAATGCAATGAATGCACGTGGGAGATCCCAGCAAAGGGGTAAAAGCCAAGAACGGGGAAGGAGCAAGTCCCGCTCCAAAAAGGACTTGGAATGCCATTATTGTGGCAAGAAGGGACATTTCAAAAAGCAATGCTACAAATGGAAGAATGATCAAAAGGAAAAGGGCAAAGGCAAAGACAAAGACAAAGATGAGGCCAAAGATGCAAAGCCAAAGGGCAAAAGTGGAGTCAAGATTGAAGAAGTCAATGTGCCACATGCAGGTGACAGTGAGGATGAAGTCCTATTCATGTCTTCACTTGATGCCCATTCACTTCATGCAGGAGATGGTCATGGTATGCACTCATGGATCATTGATTCAGGTGCCTCCTTTCATGTCACAGGTTGCAGAGACTTGTTTGTCAGGTATACTGCTGGCAATGAAGGAGTAGTTTATTTGTGTGACAACCATGCATGCCAGATTCTTGGCAAAGGTGATGTGAGGCTTGTGTTTTCAGATGGCTCACAGCTTATGCTCCATGATGTCAGACATGTGCCTAAGATCAAGAAGAACCTGCTTTCTACTGGACAGCTTGATGATGCTGATTATGTTACCACATTTGGTCGTGGAAAGTGGAAGATTAGTAAGGGCTCACTGGTTGTTGCCAGAGGCTCTAAGGTAGACACTCTTTACTTCATGCATGCCGGTGTTTGTCACCATGTTAATGTAAATGCAACCGAGTTGCCGGAAATCTCTATGTGGCATAGCTGGTTGGGACACATGAGTGTCAAAGGAATGGAGCAATTGTCTCGTTTTGGTTACTTGCCTTCTCTAAAGTTCTCAAGTTTTGAGTTTTGTGAGCATTGTATATATGGCAGGCAACTCCAGTGCCCCCACAAGAAAGCTCTTGGATAGAAAGATGCTCAGTTAGAGCTTGTGCATATAGATGTATGTGAGATGCCTCAGCTTTCTTTGGGAGGGGCAAAATATTTTGTCTTTTATTGATGATGCCACACGCAAGGTGTGGGTTTATCCTCTTCGTTTGAAGAGTGATACATTCTCAGTGTTTGAGAAGTTTGTTGCTCATGTTGAGAATCAAACTGGCAAAACACTGAAGGCTTTGCGTTTCGACAATGGTGGAGAGTATATGTCCAAACAGTTTCAGGCTTTTGTGATGCTAAAGGCATCAAGAGGGAGCTCTCTACTCCTTATGATCCTCCACAAAACGGGACAGCAGAGAGGATGAACAGGACCATTCAGGAGAAGGTCCGTTCTATGTTGTCACATGCTGCGTTACCTCATGGTTTTTGGGCTGAAGCTGTTATGACAGCCGTTCATCTTATAAACAGGTCACCTAACACGAGGCTTGGTGGGAAAGTGCCAGAGGAAGTATGGACAAGGAAGCCTCTGTCCTACAAGCACTTGAGAGTGTTTGGTTGCGTTACGTACGTGCACATACGCAGGGAAATATGCACCAAACTTGATCCTAAGTCTCACAAATGCATATTCCTAGGATATGGTGACAGAGGTGAAATGGGGTATAGACTTTGGGATCCAGTGAATAGAAAGATTATAGGCAGCAATGATGTCATTTTTGATGAAACATGCATGTATAAAGAGCCTGCAAGGCAACAGGAGCCTGGCAAAGTCATCTTTGATGATGATGGACATCATGGACAACAACCAAGGGCTGTAAATCAGCCATTACTGTCACCAATTGGCCGACCATTTGGTCCATCTCTAGTTTTTGCGTCTCTTTCACTTGAGGCCAGGCCGGTGTCTCGTGTGAAGAGGCCAGTATTTTGCTGACATGGACGGGAGCCAGACTGGTGCTACCCGTGTGTTAGCAGGTTGGTGTCGTATGGACGGGAGCCAGACCAGTGCCACCCGTGTATGACCTGGACTGTGTTCAACCCATGGGACTGTCACGCCATGGAAGAGCCAGTATTCGTGCCGTGTTTTGCCTATGGGATTGTCACACCATAGGGAGACTCGTGCCTGGAACTGTGTCTTACCTATGGGACTGTCACTCCATAGGAAGACCAGGTTTTTATGTTTTTATGTCGTGCCAGTTTTGTGCCGACAGATATTTTGTACTTGTTCCATGAACGGGAGATATGTCCATGTTACTATTTGCACATGCACACATATTTTGCATGTTTGAAACTGTTTTCGCATGACATGTATTTGTGTGTTTGCGTGCTTGACGTGTTACTTACTGAGCGGGGGCGCTTGCCAGTGAGTCGTGAAGTCTGCTCTATATTCTGACGAGTTTTAGTGCTTGTGAACAGGTGGTAAGTATGTCGCACATGTTTTAATGTTTCAAATTCTAACCTTTTATTTTATAAGGTTAAGTGTTCACATTCACTTAAATGTGGGCACCCACTTAGGGGCCAAGGTGGGGAGCCCCACTTAAGTGAGTGTGGGGGGTGGGCATGGTCACCTACCCAAACTTCCCACCCACATGCAAGCGTGGAGTAAACTCCACTATAATTTTATTAAAAAAAGCTCCCTCCTTCAAGTGTAAAAATCAATCGCTTCCATCCTTCAAGCGTTTTCACCAACCTGCGCCTTCTCTCTCTCAGGCGACTGTTTCCCTTGCACTACTGGCTGCAACCAAACATGCTCCCAGGCGGCTGCTGCTGAATTTTTATGTGCCTTTGCTCCTACAGCAACCAGGCTGCTGGCTGCGCTTCTGAATAACCAGGCGGATGTGATCCTCTACAGGCGGCCAGAATTGGTTGCAACCAGGTGTGCTCCTCTCTGCAGGCGACTGGCTGCTACTCCTTGCAGGCTGCGCTGCCTTCTCTTGCAGGCAGCTGCGGGTGTTCTCTCCTTTTATCTCCCTTCCTACAGGCGGCTACTCTCCCAGGCGACAGTACTTGCAGGCTGCCCATCCTCTACCGGCTGCAGGCTGCTCATCTTCTACCGGCTGCACCTCTCCAAGCTACGCATGTCCCTACAGGCGGCTATGGCTGTGCACCTGTGTTCCAGCCAGTAGAACACTACCCTCAGGCGACTTTGCTTGAGCTCCTCCACACTACAGCCAGGCATCTCCTCCCTTGCAAGTGGATGCTTCTTGCGGCTGTGGTTTCTTGCGGTGGTACTTGCCTTGGTGGTTCACCACGAGGCGACTGAGTCTTCATCAATGGGACTTCGCATCTCCTGGGTGGCTTCATCATTCCACGAGTATTGGTTTTCTATCAACCATCTACAAGTAAGTGAATTTCAGATTTAAGTAAAGTATTTTATGTTTAAAACTGATAAGGGTTTTATCCCGCTTGGCCAACACCCGTTCGGTGCCGGGTTGTCCAAGCTCTATTGGAGAACCTTGGTCCAAAGGTGCTGAGATCGGGAGAGCCAGGCGTTAGTACGAGAGCGCCTGTTTGTGCGTGGTCTCGGAACACCAGTGAGGCGCTCTCCGCGGAGTCCAGTGAAAGCACAGGACCGTAGAGATTGGACCACACTAGTGGTCGTTCTGCTTCGAGCTTCTACATCAAGTTTCGACTTCGAGCCTATTTGTTTGGTACTGTTTTCATATGTACATGGACATTATCTGGTTCTTGGAACCCATGGAGCATTGTATTCATTAAATACTCCCAATAAATATATCATATATTGAGGGGGGGGTCGGCCCGTTCCGGCCCCAGTGCTGGTGTCCATCTATCCATTTCATTTCATTTAAATTTCAAGTTGTATTAAGTTGTCCATTTCAAATTTGTGGTTTTAAAGTTGTGCTATTAAGCGTGTGGGTGTCCAATGGAGTCTTTCCCACTTGACGGGATCGGTTTCATTGGTATCAGAGCACGGTTGTTTCCCTCTTCCTAGTGGGGAAACGAACCTGTGTACTGGACATCCCGCTTTTAGCAAACTTTAAACACAATGGACAGCCAAAGCAACCCTTTGGAAGTACCAAATTCGAGGGGTCCATCCAATGCCTCTCGTGGGTCTGATGCCCTACGAGGTAGACACAAGCCTCTTGAAAGGGTTATGGATAGTGAATCCAAGGGTCAACTGTCTCCAGGAAAGACAGTTATGCTTGAACAAGAGCCTGATGCTATGAGGGCTGAAATGGAACATATGAGAAAACTTTTGCAGGCTCAAGAGCAAGAGTTAAAGTTCTTGCATGAAGATCCACATCTGCAAAGTGCTATTGAAGCCAGGAAGGCTGATGCTATGGTTGATGTAACTTTTGAATCAATGGCTCGTGAAGTGGGCAAGAAACCAAGGGAGTTGGCACTTGCCTATCTCCTTCGCAAAGGTGATATCAAAGAGGGGGATGACGGAGAGCTGAAATTCAGAAATCCACCTCGTTTGAAGCACGGAGATCCCGCATCCCAAAGGTTGAAATCTTTTATGCAAAAGGAAGAGGTGACCGTCACCTCTCGACATGCATCCTCTCCACAAGGCACAAAGCCTGATAGATATATGTATGCCAGTGCTCATGGAGGGCATGAAAGTCACATGCATGCAACACATGTATCTCATGGTGACAGGTCTACTTCCAGAAAAATTTTGCCTTCTGAGTTGTCTCATGGAGAGACAATGCCATATGCAGGTAAGTCACATGCATCTGAGTTTCGAGTTCTTGGAGCACATGCCACCGTGCCCCATGAAGCTTCTATGACGGCCCATGGAGCCCATGCAGATAGGGCTACCCCGTTGGATAAGGGGAAAAGAAAAAGAGAAGACCATGAGCCTCATGCCAGGAAGCTCAAGGAATTCAAAGCAGGTGACAAATCTGTCAAATTTGATGTCTTTCATGGTGAACATGATGCTTCTAAGGTGTTAGCATTTGTGGCACAGTTCGACATTGCTTTTAGCGATGAGGACTTCACAGAAAAGTCAAAGGTGCGCCATGCTAGCATGTTTTTGAAAAGGACTGCTGCCCATTGGTGGATCACTGAAAAGATCACCAAGGATCCCATTTCTACTTGGAAGGAATTCAAGGATAGATTTTATGCTCAGTTCTTGCCACCCAATGCAGAGCAAACTCTCACTCAAAAGTGGGACAGGCTGGAACAAAGGGATAATGAAAGTGTGCAACAGTATGTTAACAAATTCTGGAAAGTGTTGCTGGAAGTGACTCCCTTTATGCAAATCACTGAAGATGAAAGAAAGAGGAAGTTTCGTTTTGGATTGCAACCAGCATATCGATCGGGTATTGAATTGCACCCAAAACATACGTTGCAACAACTTACAGCTTCTGCTCTTGCTACGGAGCAATTGGTGCTCAAGATTAAGCAGGATCAAGGAGGTTCCAAGGGGAAGGACAAGGCTGTCCCAAATCAGCAAAAGGGTGGACAGCCACCTAAAAAGAACTTCCGGGAGCCTTACAAGGGTGGTAAAGCTGAAAATAATACATCTAAAGAACAAGGCCCAAGAAAGAACAAATTCGGCTTAACCCCGGAGCAAAGAGAGCAATATGCCAAGGATGGAAAATGCTTTTCTTGTGGTAGCAAAGGCCACATGTTTCGGCAATGCCCAGATCGCAAATCAAAGCACGAGGACAAGCACACCAAAGCTAATGTACATGCAGTTCCTGATGTGCAAGGTAATACAGGTCATGATGCAAAAGAGCGTATGGTTTGCAAGGCTTGGGGGCAAATCAAGGATCAGCCCGCACTCTTCATGTTTGATGACTGTGCAACTGACAATTTCATCTCTATGCAAATGGCAGCTGCATTGGGTATTGAGGTTGAAAACATGGGACCTCAGATTGAAGCCGAAGCTGCATTTATTGGTAAAGAGGTGCAGGTTACCCCTTTGATAGGGAAGTTGCGCATCCATATCCAGGGCTACCTTGATAATGAGCATTTCCTAGTTGCTCCACTGAATGGATGTGATGTATTGTTGGGCAAGCCGTGGCACCATAGGCTTGAGCCCCGCAAAGATTACAAGTCCAATATGATTTCTTTTATGCATAAAGGCCGCATGCATTTTATTGATGCTGGCAAAGAAGGGGATTCCATCCCACTTGTATCACACATCCAAATTAATAAAGCAATGAAAAAGAGTCTTTCAGCGTACTTGGTTTTTGTGCGTGATAGTCTTGTGCCAAATCATCAAAATGTGGATGCTATGTCTAATGATAGGCTGAATTTTCTTAATGCATTCAACGACTGTTTTGCTGACTCGTTGCCAGGTGAATTACCTCCCCAAAGGCCCGAAGATCACCGCATAGATCTTGTGCCAGGTAGTTCTCCCCCTAACAAACCCACATACCGAGTGAGTGCTGCACAACAAGAAGAAATCATGAAGCAGGTAAACGAGCTTTTAGAGAAAGGTTTGGTTCAGTCCAGTTCCTCACCTTACTGCTCTCCTGTGCTTCTTGTTCAAAAGAAGGACGGATCATTCTGTATGTGTGTAGACTATAGAGCTTTGAACAAGCTTACCATCAAGAACAGATTTTCAATTCCACGTATTGATGATATCTTGGATAAGCTTGATGGCTCAACTTGCTTTAGCAGACTTGATTTGAAGAGTGGTTATCACCAGATACGCGTGGTGCCACAAGATGTCCATAAGACTGCATTCAGGACAGCCTTCGGATTATATGAATTCTTGGTAATGCCTTTTGGTCTCACCAATGCTCCTGCTACTTTTAATCGTATGATGGATAGAATATTCCGACCCCATCGCAAGTTTACAGGAGTCTTTTTTGATGATATATTGGTTTTCTCCAAGAATGAGCAGGAACACAGAACTCATTTGGTCACAGTGTTCGAAGAGTTGCGGAAGCATAAACTTTTCGTCAATGCCAAGAAAAGTGAGTTTTTCCTTTCAGAGATTCATTATCTGGGACATATTGTATCCAAGGATGGAGTTACAATGGATCCTGCAAAGATAGAGACTATTCGAAATTGGCCCGAATTGCAAAACGTACATCAAGTACGTAGTTTTCTGGGATTATGTTCGTACTATAGGCGTTTCATAAGGCATTTTGCTATGATTGCCACTCCTCTACATGATCTCACGAAGAAGAAAACTGCTTTCAAATGGACTTCAAAGGAACAGGATGCGTTCTTGCAGCTCAAGCATGCGATCATATGTGGTCCAGTATTGATTGTTCCTGACTTGCACAAGTCATTCGTGGTTGAATGTGATGCTTGTGGTGATTGCATAGGAGCTGTCCTAAATCAAGAAGGGCATGCAGTTGCATACGAGAGCCGTCGTTTGCATGATGCTGAGCTTCATATGGATATCTATGAGAAAGAGCTCTTGGCTGTAATTCACGCCTTAAAGATTTGGAAACATTACCTTCTTGGGGCTGAATTTGTAGTCAAGACAGATCATCAAAGCTTGAGATACTTTCTATCTCAAACCAAGTTTTCAGAGAAGCAGATGAGAATGGCAAACTTTCTTTCCATGTTTCATTTTCAGATTGTGCATACTCCAGGAAAGAAAAATGTGGTGGCCGATGCACTATCTAGGAGGCCTTATGTTGCTGCAGTCTCAGTGGCCTCTCATGGAGACCTATCTACTATGAGAGATTTGTATCATTTGGATGCTAATTTTTGCCATATATGGACTGATTTGATGGCTGGTCATTCACATGCCTCTTATGTTATCAACGAGGGATATCTCATGAAGGATAATTGCCTATGTGTGGTGAAGGATTTGCGTCCAAAGGTTATGGACGAATGTCACGCTCCACCATATGCTGGTCATAGAGGTATTATGCCTACTACTCGCATGATTCAAAGGTATTTCTTTTGGCCAAGCATGCGTAAAGACATTGAGGCTTATGTGCGTGCATGTATTACTTGCCAAAAGGTAAAATTTGACAGGCAAAAGCCTCCAGGTTTGCTTCAGCCATTGCCTATTCCCTCGCAACCTTGGGAAAGTATCACGATGGATTTTATTATGGATTTACCTAGATCCCAGCATGGGAATGATGCTATTTGGACTATTGTGGACAGGTTTAGCAAGCAAGCTCATTTCTTGCCCGTCAAGAAAACCATTAAAGCTGATCATATGGTAAAGCTTTTTCTTGCTAATATTCTCAAGCATCATGGTATGCCTAAATCCATTGTTGGGGATAGAGATCCCAGGACTACAAGCCTATTTTGGAGGGCTTTGTTTGATAATATGGGTACTAAACTTGAGTTTTCATCAGCTTATCATCCCCAAACGGATGGCCAAAGTGAAGCTGCAAATTCAGCCGTGTTGGATTTATTGAAATGTTATGTGGCAGATCAAAAGAGTGCATGGGAGAAGTATCTTCCACTTGTGGAGTTTGCCTACAACAATACGATCCATGCTTCCACAGGAAAGGCTCCGTTTGAGATTATTTATGGCAGAGTGGTCTTGCCACCCATCCTTCGTACTAAGGATGAGATTTTTGCAGCTGATGAATATGTTCGTGACTTGGATGTTGCCTTTGGTCAGGTACGGACAGCCATTGCAAGATCTCAGGATAAGCATAAAATGGCAGTTGACAAGCATAGAAGGGACATGGAAGTCAAAGAAGGTGATTGGGTATTGCTGAAATTTGAGAAAGCTAGGCTTCAGAAGAGGCCAGGACGAGAAGGATCATATCCTAAGCTTTCTCCTCGCTATTATGGACCCTTCAAGGTGATTCACAAAATCAATGAAGTGTCCTACAGGCTTGCTTTACCTACTCATTGGAAGATTCACAATGCTTTTCATGTGAGTCTATTCTGGAAATATGTGGGGCCAGATCCTGATGAGCCTGTCACAGAAGATCCGCCAGAAATTGAAGAGCTTGAGGAGATCCTCCAGCCAAAACAGATTGTTTTTCACAAGGAGAGAAAGCTACCTGCAGGAAAGCTTTCCAGGAGATATCTTGTGAAGTTTAAGAATTATTTGCCTATTGATGCCAAGTGGGTAAATGAGGATTATTTTGCAGATTACCCACAGTTGTTGCAGGCATATCTTGAGGTTTTTCAGTTGAGGTCAACTCTTTAGAAGCCCGAGGGGATGTCACCAATTGGCCGACCATTTGGTCCATCTCCAGTTTTTGCGTCTCGTTCACTTGAGGCCAGGCTGGTGTCTCGTGTGAAGAGGCCAGTATTTTGCTGACATGGACGGGAGCCAGACTGGTGCTACCCGTGTGTTAGCAGGTTGGTGTCATATGGACGGGAGCCAGACCAGTGCCACCCTTGTATGACCTGGACTGTGTTCAACCCATGGGACTGTCACGCCATGGAAGAGCCAGTATTCGTGCCGTGTTTTGCCTATGGGACTGTCACACCATAGGGAGACTCGTGCCTGGAACTGTGTCTTACCTATGGGACTGTCACTCCATAGGAAGACCAGGTTTTTATGTTTTTATGTCGTGCCAGTTTTGTGTCGACAGATATTTTGTACTTGTTCCATGAACGGGAGATATGTCCATGTTACTATTTGCACATGCACACATATTTTGCATGTTTGAAACTGTTTTCGCATGACATGTATTTGTGTGTTTGCCTGCTTGACGTGTTACTTACTGAGCGGGGACGCCTGCCAGTGAGTCGTGAAGTCTGCTCTGTATTCTGACGAGTTTTGTGCATGTGAACAGGTGGTAAGTATGTCACACATGTTGTTTTAATGTTTCAAATTCTAACCTTTTATTTTATAAGGTTAAGTGTTCACATTCACTTAAATGTGGGCACCCACTTAGGGGCCAAGGTGGGGAGCCCCACTTAAGTGAGTGTGGGGGGTGGGCATGGTCACCTACCCAAACTCCCCACCCACATGCAAGCGTGGAGTAAACTCCACTATAATTTTATTAAAAAAAGCTCCCTCCTTCAAGCGTAAAAATCAATCGCTTCCATCCTTCAAGCGTTTTCACCAACCTGCGCCTTCTCTCTCTCAGGCGACTGTTTCCCCTGCACTACTGGCTGCAACCAAACATGCTCCCAGGCAGCTGCTGCTGAATTTTTATGTGCCTTTGCTCCTACAGCAACCAGGCTGCTGGCTGCGCTTCTGAATAACCAGGTGGATGTGATCCTCTTTTTTTTAATATTAAAAGTGTGATTTTCATCATAATTGATTTCTATGCATAAGTAGATGCATAAAAGAAATTTTTTATTATAAAAGTGTGACTTTCATCAAAAAATTTGATTTTATGCGTAGAAAGATGTATAAAGAATTTTATTTTTAATTCAAAAGAGATATTCTTATCAATTTTGATTTTATGCATAAAAAGATGCATCTGATGTTGTTACGTAAATTTACAACAGGGCTCTGATACCAACTGTGGGATTCCACCATTTTGAATTTCTTAACGAATTTTTCTAATGAGGTCAAGATACTGAACTAACCTTCATCTGAATAAACCACATAGAAGGGAAACTATTACAGACTTAACTTAAAGGAATCAACGCTTTTTTCCTAATTGAATTAGGCATAACCGTTGATCTATTCATTTGAGAAGTCTTCAGGTTATTATTAACCTATTCGAGTTCTAAGCTAATGAGGTCGAGATACTGAACTAACCTTCATCTGAATAAACCAGATAGAAGGGAAACTATTACAGACTTAACTTGAAGGAATCAACGCTTTGTTCCTAATTGAATTAGGCATAACCATTGATCTATTCATTTGAGAAGTCTTCAAGTTATTATTAACCTATTCGAGTTCTAAGCGTATTCCTATGATCAATTTTATTATTAAAACTCTACAGGCGGCCAGAACTGGTTGCAACCAGGTGTGCTCCTCTCTGCAGGCGACTGGCTGCTACTCCTTGCAGGCTGCGCTGCCTTCTCTTGCAGGCAGCTGCGGGTGTTCTCTCCTTTTATCTCCCTTTCTACAGGCGGCTACTCTCCCAGGCGACAGTACTTGCAGGCTGCCCATCCTCTACCGGCTGCAGGCTGCTCATCTTCTACCGGCTGCACCTCTCCAAGCTACGCATGTCCCTACAGGCGGCTATGGCTGTGCACCTGTGTTCCAGCCAGTAGAACACTACCCTCAGGTGACTTTGCTTGAGCTCCTCCACACTACAGCCAGGCATCTCCTCCCTTGCAAGTGGATGCTTCTTCTCTCACAGCAGGCGGCTGTGGTTTCTTGCGGTGGTACTTGCCTTGGTGGTTCACCACGAGGCGACTGAGTCTTCATCAAGGGGATTTCGCATCTCCTGGGTGGCTTCATCATTCCACGAGTATTGGTTTTCTATCAACCATCTACAAGTAAGTGAAGTTCAGATTTAAGTAAAGTATTTTATGTTTAAAACTGATAAGGGTTTTATCCCGCTTGGCCAACACCCGTTCGGTGCCGGGTTGTCCAAGCTCTATTGGAGAACCTCGGTCCAAAGGTGCTGAGATCGGGAGAGCCAGGCGTTAGTACGAGAGCGCCTGTTTGTGCGTGGTCTCGGAACACCAGTGAGGCGCTCTCTGCGGAGTCCAGTGAAAGCACAGGACCGTAGAGATTGGACCACACTAGTGGTCGTTCTGCTTCGAGCTTCTACATCAAGTTTCGACTTCGAGCCTATTTGTTTGGTACTGTTTTCATATGTACATGGACATTATCTGGTTCTTGGAACCCATGGAGCATTGTATTCATTAAATACTCCCAATAAATATATCATATATTGAGGGGGGGGGGTCGGCCCGTTCCGGCCCCAGTGCTGGTGTCCATCTATCCATTTCATTTCATTTAAATTTCAAGTTGTATTAAGTTGTCCATTTCAAATTTGTGGTTTTAAAGTTGTGCTATTAAGCGTGTGGGTGTCCAACGGAGTCTTTTCCACTTGACGGGATCGGTTTCAATTACAACATCAAAACCAGCCCTTAAATGGTGCTGAAAACGGTCCAAATGGACAGCCAGAGATGGCCGAAGATATCCCTATGGATATCCCACAGTTAGAGGAGATATCGGGCATGATCTTTCAACCTTATGGCATGGAACAGGAGCCACCAATAGGTGATATGCAAGCTGGACAGCAACCTGCAAATGATGGTCATTTGATACATTCATGAAATCCCAGGATTTCAGGAGGAGTGACATAGATCACTGCTTATACACCAAGAAAGCTTTGGATGGCAGTCTATTGATCCTTATCTTGTATGTTGATGATATGTTGATTGCCGGGAAATCTCGTAAAGAGATGGATGCCTTGAAGAAGAGGCTGCATCAGACCTTTGATATGAAGGATTTGGGTGATGCAAATCACATTTTGGGTATGCGGATACTTCGGGACAGAAATCAGCATGTGTTGTATTTGTCTCAGAAGGAATACATTGGCAAAGTATTGTAGAGGTTCAATATGGAAGGGGGGAAGAGACTAGTACTCCTTTGCCTCCATATGTGAAACTTAGTGCTATGGACAGTCCACAGTTGGATAGTGACAGGGCTGATATGGCCAAGATTCCGTATGCTTCAGCTTGTGGCAGTCTCATGTATGCCATGGTTGCTACCAGGCCGGACATTGCATTTGCAGTGGGAGTGGTTACTAGATACATGGCCAACCCTGGCAAGAGGCATTGGGAAGCAGTGAAAGGTGTCATGAGATACCTGAAGGGCACACAGGATATGTGCATCTGCTTTGGCAAACAGGATGCATTAGTGCATGGTTACATGGATTCGGATTATGCCGGTCATCCAGATAACGGGAAGTCTACTACCGGTTATGTGTTTACATTCACAGGAGGTGCTGTGTCATGGATATCCAGGATGCAGAAGTGCACTGCCTTATCTACTACAGAGACCGAGTATATTGCAGCCACAGAGGCTTGCAAGGAGGCATTATGGCTATCTCGGTTAGTGGTTGATTTGGGTTATACAAGGGATATTCCATTGTTGCATTGTAACAGTCAGAGTGCCATCCAATTGGCAAAGAACCCTGTCTTTCATGCAAAGACGAAGCATATGGATGTGAAGTATCACTTCATCAGAGAGGTGATAGAGAACAAGCAGATTCAGCTTGTCAAGATTCATACGGATGACAACCCGGCTGATCTGTTGAGAAAGAGTTTGCCTCCAAAGCGGTTTGCTCATTGCAGACACTTGATGGGCATTGGATGAGGCCAGTTTCAGCCTTGATATGGCCTTGTATATTATCATGTACATGCTGATTTTTTCTTTTCCTTCATTTAAGGGCACTTTGCCTTTAAGTGGAGGTTGTTGGGGTAAAGGCATTATGCCCACCCTTATAGTGTGTACAAGCCCATAAGTTTTATAGCACATAGTACACTTAGTACTTTTAATGTACTAAGTGCACTATGTGTACTAGAGCAAATATACATTTGTGATAGGGGAGTCACACACTCATACTGTGAGTTGACTTATCCCCACATGTCTCTCTCTCTCTCTCTCTCTCTCTCTCTCCCTTCTTCTCTGTGTGTGTCTCCCACATGAAACCCTAACTCTCTCCCTTCAATTGTAATCAAAGCTCTCTTATAATCAATTATAGAAATACCGCAAGGGGTGCCACTGCATTATGGGGCCAATCGGTGTCCGTGTATTATTTGCAGGAGCACACTGGCTCCCCCTGTTTGTTTTCCTTTTCTTGGTCCTCAAAGGTGTTGAAGTGTTTTGTGTGCAAGTTTGTTTTTGCACCGTCCTTTGGTTTTTGTCTGAAGGCCGAGGCCGGTTTACACATCTCCATCCATATGGTGCACACATGCATGATCCCTCTACAAAGTTCCAAATCATTCTTTTCATCCCACCACCATCACATCCACCATGGTGGCCCGAGCCATCTGGAGACTTCAAAACGGTAGATCACAAGACCACAAGGACCTCTTGGCAGAGGGTTGCTAGCAACTGCTGATGTTGGAGTTGCATGGTTTCCCAATATAGCTTATGTTGGTATTCTGACGACGCATATTCTGCGTGGCTTTGGTATTCAGTCTCCCTATGTTTGGCTTCCTCTATTTGTTGTGCCTCATCAAGTTCCCATCTTCTTTGTTGCTCCATGAGAAGAAGCATGTGTTGGGAATCTTGCTCTGTAAACTGCTCTTTAGGTTGCTCTTGAGTCTCTCTTTTTTTTTTTTTCCCTTTTGCTTCTCTTTCTTGTTGTAGCTGGAGCTTGAGTAGCCTATTTTGCTCCATTAGCTCTTGAAGGAGTATATTTGTGCTTTGCGGAAGCATTTCTTCTTTTCTTGTGTCTTCGGGGACACTTTCTTCTGCAGTGGTGTCTCTGTGGACACTTTCTTCTACAATGATGCCTTCTTGGTTAACTTCTTTCTTCTTCTTCTAACATGGTGAATGGCTGTGTGGTTTTTCTTGATCTCAATTTTACCATTCACAGATTTGCTCTTACTTAGGTAGTCAAGTTGGGTCACAACTAGAAGCTCTGATATCAATGTAACATGCATTTGGCTAGAACGTGTAACACACAACAAGACCTTTATATCTTTGGGTAGTGAGCGTGAAACAATCCACATAAATTGTTTATACACAGGAGGTAGAGCTGGAGAGAGAGAGAGAGAGAGAGCAAAGACAACGCCACATTGGGTCCCAATTTATCCATTGAAGCCCCCCCGCCCCCCCCTTTCTCTCCCTTGCAAGCGCTTATATTTCTTTGGAGAACTGTTACAATGCAGATAACTTACTGAGATTTGACTGACGGAGACTGCCAAATGTAAGGACATTGTAGACCTGACGTCTACCATCGAACGGTTTGAATCCAACTTTGAAGCCACTTTGGATAGCCTTATGCACAGTCAAATCTGCTGAGGGAGATGCACTAATGAAGGCTGACTGCTGAAGCAAACTTCGGGGCTGCCTATGGACTGAAGCACTACGTGCTTGGCTGAGATTTATGCATGCAAAAGACCAAGGTCTTCAAGCATACATATCTGCACTGTTTTCTATGACTGAAGAATGATTTATGAGATGATTTTATGCAATGGAATGAGGGGCTTCTTATATAGTGCCTTGTGCTACTGGTCGGTGGAAGACAACTCCTGTTCTAAATGCCCACGACCTGCTGAATTTAAGCATTAAATGCTGCGCTTTTCTCTTCTGTGAGGCTTGGCTGATGTGGCATCTCTTGCTGCTGGCCGACTGCATCCACACCTGGTCGACAGGGTTTCTAGGCCCATGAAGGGCTGCCAACTAGGTCTTAGGGGCTGCTCCATGGGCTGGCCAATGCACTGGCCCATAAACCCATTCCATACCAGTCCCATGGGCTAGCCAATAAGCTGGCCCGGCCCCATGTACCTATGCTTCTACATGCTGTAATATGCTTTGTATATGCATCTAATGAAATGACTTAACAAGCCCTAATCCTCATATGACCTAAATGCTTGTTCTCCAAGTGGGTTAAGGGACTGACCGTGACATCTGACACACGGTCTACATACACGGAGCTCCCAACCTTGACTTGCTGCCAATATTGACCAAAATGCCCATGAGTCTCACATAGACCTCTCAAGGAATTATACAAGTCAGCCCTAATCTCGGTGAAACTCAAAATGTTCATTTCACAAATCCTACTCAAATCATCTGCAATCTTGTTCAGAGACTACCCTTCCCTATACTTTATTTCCATGTTAAAATCATGCATCATCAACTCTCCAGCCAAACATGCTTTCCTCCCCTTCAACTCAGGTCTATCACAAATGTACTTTTTGACTCATGGTTGGGCTCATGATCGGTCAATACCACAAATTTGGAACCATACAAGTAATGTCTCCAAATTTTCAGTGCGTGTATAACTGCATGAAATTCTTTCTCATGAGTATGTACTTAACATGTGCATCATCAAGCTTCTTGCTTTCAAAAGCCACATGCCACATGTTTACTCTCTTGAAATAAGCGGCACCTATTGCGTAATCACTATTATCCGTGTGAACAACAAGTGGTTTGTCAAGATCCAACAAGGCTAAAACAGGTGAATCTTGTTACATGCAGTGAGGTTGATCGTGGTAACACACAACAGGTTCTTCTTTATACCTTTATGTGGTGAGATCTTTAGCATCCAAATTCACAGAGCAAAGAGAGAGAAGAGAATAGAAGTGAAGTAGACAACACAATATTGGGTCCTGATTACCCATTGAAGGGTCCCCCTTTGCAAGCAGGAGTATTTGCTTATATTAATTCTTTGGAGAATTGCTGCACAATGCTTGAGAACAAGCGATATGACTGCCCAACGCAAGCACGAGGAAGACCGTATGTCGGCTGAGTATCCACCAATCCGAGGCATTGCAGAAGACTCTTTGGGCCACTTCTGCAAGTCCAGATAGTTGTTGAAGGACTGCACATATGCTAGCTGAATGTTGAAGAAGTGCTTCAATGATTTGCCTAGAGATAGTACGCTGAATAATGCTCGAACTGCTGAATGCTTTTGCTGAAAACTGAATGATTAACGAGGCAATGATGCGCTGGTTTATGTAGTCCTTAAGAGAGCTCGTCGGCCAAGGAATGCTGTCGGCCGGACAAATAATGATAAAAAATACCATAAAATGCTATAACCCAACATAAAATGTTAGTGCCTTTTTGGTTTGATGCTGCCAGTTTGCTGGCCAATTGCAAGGGTCCCATGACATGCTATTGGTGCCACCATCTGCTGGTCAATAGGGACAGCAAGATCCCTTATGCTATCGGCTGGCTCTTCTTATTGTTCATGGCTGAACACAGTCCCAAAATTAGGCTGTCAACCAGGCACACAGCCATGGGCTGGCCCATAGGCATGCCTTCCTAACCTACATGCTACTACATGCTTCTAATGCAAACCTACTGCAAATGCAAAGGCTGACTTCTACATGCACTTTATCTGATGAATTCTCCAAGTGGGTCAAGAGGAGTGACCCTCAACTGACCTCTATAGCTCGGAGACTGATCTACGTAGCTCTTGCTTGACTGACCCTGGACTGAGGGCTCACAATGGGACTGTGTACCCCAGTGCAATGTGCACGTGACAGAATCCTTCACCCTTAACTTGAGAGAGCAAATAAGTCCTGGTTAACAGGATTGTTGGAATTTCGCCCATGTCTTTTAATAAGGTTCATGAGAGGCATTTTCAAATCATCAGGATAGTTTCATTGATTTTTTCAAAAAACAGTGAATCCCAAAAAAGAACAGACTTGCTTGACTATTCGAGGAACAAGTCAATCTAACATCTTTTGGATCTGGTCATCATCTATGCTCATGCTCTCCTCTCTCTCTCTCTCTCTCACACACACACACACACACGCACACACACACACACACACACACACACACACACACACACACGTGCGCGCGCGCGCGGGCGTACGCATACACACGTACACCTTTTTTGCAATTATCAAGCAATCACAAATTCAGTAATTTGGAAGAGAGTGTGGTTTGCATGCTATCAATGCTTGATGTAGACTAACTTGATGCGCCAATGTTGGAAAATGTTGTCCTAAGGCTGCCTTCCCAACCCAAACTTGTGCACTATTGATCCAAGTTTGAGGCTTGATAAACCGGTATTGAATGCTCAATAATGATCAATTAGGGGTGGTATAACAAATTATATAGTTTAATTCTTAAAATGAAAGGAATATTCCTAGAGAACACTTTAAAAAAAGTGGCATAGTTAAAAATAAGAGAATCATTCCAAAGAAGCTTTAACAAATATAGAGGAGATTTCTCTATAAAGCTCTCTCGACACAACACACAAGAATTATGTCTCCATCGTGGACATTTTCGAGTATGAAAGGAGCCTGGTGGACTCTAGGACGTCTAAATATTTGGAAAGTACAAGCTTTGGGAATGGGAATTATCTTGAAATACAAAGGATCGCACTCCTAAAATATAGGAGAGTTACTACTTTTGGCCCATGTATGATGGAAATATTGTTCGTGTCATTATGTTTGGAATTGAGCAAATAGCAAGAGTTGCCAAAGTACCTATGACAAATAGGCTACCAGCTAGGATATTTTTAAAGGTAAAGATTATGGAAGGACCCATCTCTCAGAGTGAGACCAAATGGACTACCAGCTAGGATATTTTTAGAGGTAAAGATTATGGGAGGACCCATCTATTAGAGTGAGGCAAGTGGCCTCACACTTGTCACTTCAGCTTGTGTGGTTCTCTACTGTCATGATAACCTTCTCTTGCCATTTTAGCTAGTGGAAGCATAGTAGCAACGGAACAGGAAAAGAACGAAAGCCCCGTCAGGGGAACGGGAACAGGCTAAAGGAGGAACGAGAACGAGGGGGAACGACCTAGATAATTCCTAGAAATGACAATAAATCTTAACATACATTGCTCATTTTTAAAACCCGTATTACGTAACCTTAAAACAAAAAGACATATCATATAGAATTTGCAAAAGTTTAGATATAACCAAATCAAAGACACACTAAAGTCTAGTGCACCACACAATTTGTGAATAGATACTAATAGATCTCAGAGTTCAAAATAAATTAGTCCACATCATACATGACATAAGTGACAAAAGACGCAAAATGTGGTCCACGGCCTAGATAGAAGAAACAATCTAAGTCCAGAGTTAACCCTCAAGGTGACATGCAAATAGTAAGGAGATATCATGTATGGCTACTGTCAGTGATGCCTTCAAGGAGACTATCGTCTATGTCATCCAAGAAAGCTATATCATGAAGACCAACATCTGCAACATCTAAAGCTTCAACCCCATCCTGACCAAGATCTGCAAGTTCATGTGTCTCCTCATCAGACAACATGCATGGGAGAATGATAACCATTCCATCATGCTTCACATAATTTTCGGACCTTTGCATATTTCTCATCAAACAAGTCCATTTTTTCCTATTTTCTCCATCATTCAGTTAGCCTTCTTATAAACCTTGCCAATGCATGGCTGCTGTCCATCTGCAATCGGCATCAAGTGCGTGATCGTCTTCATCACAACATTGATAGTGTTGACTTCATCCTAAAATGTGAAGTCTTGTATGGTTCTCGCAACCTCTATGCCAGCTCTTGACCGAGAAAGAGTCCATCCCATCCACTCATTGCATACAACCAACTGTTTCAAAGGCAAGTTCACTTTGGATAATCTCTTCATCATGAGAAAGTTATAACCAAACATGTCTTTGAGTACTTCAAGAGATCCTTTTTTGGGTGATCTCTTGCAGAATTCATTCAAAATAAACTGATGGTTTTGAATGAAGCTTATTATCTCCTTGCCTTTTTGAATTTGTGGATCAACCCATGGCAACAAGCTGCCAATATCCTTCAAGTAAGTTGCTCAAACAATGAGCAAAGCTTGGACTAAATGTGATATGCGGGTACTTGTCTTCAAGCTTTAGACCAGCTGCTCTATTTGTTGCCTTGCCATCAGCTAAGAACTAAATAGCATTATGTGGGCCAACTTACTCAATACCTTGGGTCCACTCTTCCTTAAGATGATCTCCAATTTTTCTAGTCCCAAAAGCATCATGTGAGGAAATGAATTGCATTCTTCCTCGAGAATAAGCAACCATGCCATGAATGGAGCTTTTTCGAGTGTCACTCCAGCCATCTGTAATAAGTGACACACCATCCTTTGCCCAACTTTCATGCACAGATTCTAAAGCACATTCAATTGCAGCTTTCTCCTTTTGCAACAAGGTGGTGCATAGTGTCTCATAGGAAGGAGGCTTGTATGTTGGGCCATACCGTGCAATCTCTTGGACCATTTCAATTAAATATGGGTACTTGGCAACATTGAATGCTACATGATCATGATAAAAGAACCTTGCAACAGATGCATCTACCCTCTCTTTCTTGCGGGGATCCCAAACTGCTCCCAATGTTTGCTGCTTGCCGGAGCTTGCACCCATATGCTGTGAATCTTGGGAAAATGCAAAGCTCCCAAGTCTCCCATACTGTTGTCCATTTCTCATGCTTGCATCTTTTCCATGTCTAGTGAAGTAAGATGCATCAATTGCTGGTTTCTTTCGTGCACATGCTTTCTCTTATGTGAATCTTTTGAGTTACATTGAAATTAGTGTTGATTTGTATGATTTCCTAAGAGGGCTATGTGAGATCAATGGGCATTCTAGTCAATATTGGCAGCAAGTCTAGCCGGGAGCTCCTAGCTTTAGACTAGAACTCAAGGGTCATACCACTTGTCAAGGTGGCTAGTAGTTAGTACTTCATTCGGAATAGGTGGTTGTTCCGGGATGATGGCGTTTGTGTACTAGATAGTGCTGAGTTTAGGAGAGAGCCCTTATTTGAATGTCATTATGCCCCTACTGTAGGTCATTCGGGGGTACATCGAACTTAAAATGAATGTTTTAGTGGCCTACATGAAAGCGAATGTCCAAGACTATGTGGTCAAATGTCATCCTTGTTAGGTGAACAAGTCTGAATGCCTTAGGAGTAGAGGTTGCTACATCCACTGGAGAAATCCATGGATTTTATTGTCAGGTTACCACGGACTAGCAAAGGGCATGCTATCTAGGTGGCGGTAGCCTGACGAAGATGGCAAGATTTTTAATCCACAAAGACGAGTGTGGAAGTAATTGAATTGGCACAACAAATATTGAGTAGCTTTTCAGATTGTACGGTTTGCCTTGTGATATAGTGAGTGACTGGAACTCAAAGTTTTATGGACAGTTCTAGCAGCTAGTTTTCAAAAAAAAAATGGAGATTACACTAAGTATGAGTTTCTCAAATCATCCTCAGTTTGGTGGGCAACAAAGAGGGTAAAACAGATTTTGGAGGATATGCTTTGTGCATACAACTCCAGGCAACCATCTTGTTGGGAGAGGCCTATGGTGGAGTTTGCCTATGATAGTGCTCTAGTAACCTTAGGACTTAAGGGTATTCAGATTGATGCAACTAGGGATTTTTTAGCGGATATGCAAGAAATGCTTGTCAGTGCGCGTGATGCTATCAAAAGTGCTCAAGACAGAGCACGGTTTTATGCTGATAGGTAGTGTTCATCGAGGTAGTTATCCAAGGAAATGCTAGTATATTTGAGAGTACTCCAGAGTTTTGAGATGTTATAGACGAGGAAGGATGGGAAGGTACTGTGGACCGTACTAGATTTTGGAAAAGATTAGTGAGGTGGCCTACAAGCTAGAATTACCTACTAATGTGTGAGTTCAGTTTTCCATGTGAGTTTACTCTAGGAGAAAGTGGGGTTGACGATAATATTGTTACTCCTTAGAAACTTCTTGAGATTGAGGACTCATCCTTTGTTCCACATGAGCTGGAGCTCATGATTGATTTCAAGGAGAGGTATCTTAGGAATAAGTTGATCCTTGAATGCAAAGTTAAGTGGAAAGATAGGGTGGAAGAGGACTCAACTTGGGAGACAATGGCTAGTTGTAACATCGGTTCGGTGACTTCATTTAGGAGTAAATGCTTGGGAAGGGGAAGTATGTTATATATGTAGTACTAATCCTTAGGATTAGGGCCTACTCTGGCATGGTTAGGGAGCCCTGAGATTAGGGAAAGCAGGTGGATATGTCATTATTAATAAATCCATGGGAATTGGCTATTTATGATTGGATGTTATTAGCAGATGACCATTATTAGCAGCAATTATCACTACATAAGTGAGGCGTGGGTTAGTATCATGTGTGACTAACTGTGGGTCTCTGGTTGGACCAGAGTAGTCATGCTCATGCCGTGGACATGGTAGATCATGGATAGTCTTGCCAAGGGCCTGTACGGGTAGGCACTGGTGGTATGGGATGCCAAGGCTGATTTGGCATGGATCTGTGGGAGTGAGCTTTAGCCCCTTGCTCAGGGGATGTGGACCGTGGTTGGGTGGTGAACTTGCTTGCACCCTTCTATGTTGTTTGTACTAATCTTGTGTTTAGCATGTGATTTTTAGGTGATTTCTTAGGGGATCTTACATACAAGCCCAAGCATGTTAATCTCTATATTGCACCACGTCACGTGTGTGAAAGGGGACCAAAAGGCAATGGAAGTTCTTGCGTATCTCAAAGTAGGCTGGGTATCTCCACATATGTGCTCCTCTGTCTCAATTTTCCCAGTCATGCATAACCTGCAAACATAGTTGTTTCCGTACGGCGTACGACACCATATCGTACGAAATACCATATGGTACAAACTCGCACAGATTTTTCCAAGAAAAATAAATTTTCAAAAAAAACTCCCCCAAAAAAATTTGCTTTTTTTGGGGGGTAATGGTCTTGTTTTTGCTTGTCTATGGCTGTTTGAGCTTCCTCTGTACTATGACGCTTCCCTCCTTTTTAAAATACTCAATATCTCGAATTGGAAATACCTAATTTTATAAGTATTTTTTTGAAACACCGTATTTTATCGTATGATAAAGAAAAAAAATTTAATCATACCGTATTTTTCCATACGGTATTTTATTGTACGATAAGGAAGAAAATTTATAATCATACCATATTTTCCCATACGGTATCCTACATGACAACTATGCCTGCAAATCCATGCCTATTGTGGAATGCCCTCGGCTTTGCAAGACTCAATCCGAAGGCACCCTCAGCTGGCCAATGGCGATCCTCATGGCATGTGACATGTATTCCATCCAGATATCCTGATGTCTTAATTCTTCTGAAACCCTTAAGAAATGATCTCTGTAGATCTGGAGTTTCATGGGAAGCTTTGGTGGGATTTACACACGTCTGACTCGTGTGAAGCCAAGTTAGGTTAAGGTGGATGATGCGGTTGATATCTTCCGAGAGAGATTCAAGAATGGGAAGTCTAGACTGAACTCAAAAGGATGGAGACGATCCATCTGAAGGCCATGCTGGTTCAAGAATCAGGTTCAGCAGTTGATCTTTTGCTGAGAGAGATCCAAGAATGCTCAAAAGGAGGGAGGCGGTCCATATGAAGGCCATGCATGTCAAACCAGCTGACAACCTGTGAATACTAAGACATGCTCACCTGTGTTAGATGTCTAGAAGACTCAAATGCCATCCTTGGAGGTGGTTTCTGTCGAATGTGTATGTGATCATTTGAGGGAGAGAGAGAGAGATTAGCAGTCGATGAAAGTGGGTGGTCATGATGTCCACTGTCCAGATAGCATAAAGCCGATGGATGTTGGACTAGATGAAACTATGCCTACACAGAATGATCGAGGGTTTGGGTTTTTTGGGATGATGAATGGTGGAAACGGCAGGCATTCGCCGGTGGTTTCTCGATGGGCTCCACCTATCTCATATCTGCACATACATGAGTGTGAAGACTTTTCTGTAAGCTTTTGACTCTCTATCTTTTTATTTGTCTTTTTGGAAGATTAATCAGCTACTATAATTAACTTCTTACTCATTTTCAATTGATTTTAGATGGGGATCTTCTGCTTGCCCACGTCAGCTGTCATCCCTCTTCATAATCATCCAGGCATGACCGTGTTGAGCAAACTTTTGTATGGGTCCATGCATGTGAAGGCTTATGACTGGGTTGATCATAGTGATACTGCACAACGTAAGTATACAGAGATTTTCATGGCACAGGACAAGGTTTTTCTGGAAAAATATCAAAGGAAACTAACTCAAGAGGGTTCTCTTCGCAGCTAGGCTTGCAAAGTTGGTGGTTGATAGGACTATGTCAGCTCCATGCGAGTCTGCTGTCTTGTACCCAACTAGTGGAGGCAATATGCATGCTTTCACAGCAGTAACTTCTTGTGCTGTACTTGATATCCTAGCTCCCCCTTATTCGGCAGAAGATGGCAGGCATTGCACCTACTATCGAGATTTCCCGTACTCAACCTTTGTGGGTAAATACATTTCTCTAGCAGCAGAGTTTTTGAATAGAGTACATGCATGTTGGGCCCATGATATGCCAACTCAATTTTACTTTAAGTTATTCTGTTTACTCTGCAAGTGTGTAGTAAATGTCTCACTGATTATTTCTGGGAATTTAACAGGGAATTATTCTGAAAATGAGAGGATAGATGGCAATGAGCTAGATTTAGCTTGGCTAGAGGAATTTCAACCTCCAGATGACTTTTTGGTTGAGGGAGCTCCTTACCGTGGTCCAAGAATAATCAATTGACATGGGAGTCGCTTGAATTCTGTACCAAAGAGGATTGTATGCATGTGTGCGTGTTCTTCAAGACATCTGAAATCTGTTTGGGAGAGCCACAGTGATCTTAACATGATCTTGTATATTTGCACATAGCATTATATCTCGTTGTTGTCACAACGCATTGATGGGAGTAGATAGTGTGCTGGATTGTGTGATTTACAAAATCATCTCAAATATCTTCCTGGAGTTGTCAAAATAAGGATGCTTTTGATCTCTCTTGTGAATGTATTGCTTTATGAACGCCTTGAATATACTTTCATGTGATGTGTTTATATGTACAGTTTTCTGTAGGAGCA